>NC_092692.1:5861776-6006995 GCF_964275005.1 Diadema setosum | reverse complement strand
TTTTTTTCCTTCTTTCTTTAGTAAGTCTTATCCTCCCTTCCTAACTTATCTTTTTCTGATTTTTTTTATGCTTCTCCTTCAAATTTCCATACAATACCTTATTACCTCCGCCAAGGCCCAAGGGAGGAGGTTATGTTTTCGTTACCGTTGGTTTGTGTGTTTGTTCGTTAGTTACCTCCGCCAATGGAGGAGTTTATGTTTTCGTTACCGTTGGTTTGTTCGTTAGTTAGTTCGTTAGTTAGTTAGTTAGTCTTCTTCTTCTTCTTCTTCTCTGATTAAGTCTGCCTCCTTCAATAGACTGAAGATTCTTGCAGACTGGTGCTATTTACATTATAATACAATTCATTTACAGATATTTACAAGCACATAGAAAATTTTGACGAAAAACAGCCACTGTGATCAACCGTTAGACGGTTTCGAAATGATCCCACAGATGGCGCTGAAACAATTTCTGACGACAGGGAATTCCAGTTCCTTACAGTTCTTGGGAAGAACGAATGGCGATGCGATTCAGTTCTCGAATATGGTACCTGATAGGAGTGTGGTTGCGAGGCTCTCGTTAACTGAGTAGCCTGTTTGATAATATAGTCCTGTGCTGAAAGAGGAGTGAGATTATTGTGTATTTTGTACATCACAATTAGCCTGTCATTTTCTCTGCGCTGTTCCAGAGTGGTCCAATTAAGTTCTTGTAGCATTTTGGTGACACTCGAGGTGTTATGGTAGCGATTTAAAGTGAATCGCGCAGCTCTTCTCTGGACCATTTCCACTTGGTGGATTAGGTTCTTGGTAGATGGGTCCCAAACTGTGGAAGCATACTCAACAATTGGTCGAACCAACGTTTTGTAAGCTGTGGCTTTAACATCAGAAGATTTTATGCGAAGATTGCGTTTTAGAAATGCAAGCACGTTATTGGCTTTATTGACAGTATTGTTGATGTGTTGGGTCCACTTCAAATCAGAAGTGTGCAAAATAACTCAAAAAGTAGTGAACAGATTGGAATGAAACTTGCAGGAAAGGTTGAGAATGACACAAGTAACAAACGATTAACTTTTGGCTGTCATCCGAGAATTTTTGGGGTATTTATGAAGGATTTTTGACATTTTGGCAGGTAGGGTCAATGAACTTGGGAGTTCAGGCTGCGCGTATTTGAGGTTTGCCTGCGCGCACTAAAGTGCGTGCTCTAGTTTCTGCTGGGGTGAGGCACGCCGTGCAGCTGAGGGTTTATGACGTAACAAAGGCTTCTATATTGGGAAATCTGACAACTTTCAGCACACAATGCAGTACGTATGGGTGGAAATCACTGATACCCAGGGGCCGCGGAACGTTTTTCAGTGTGTGTGTGTGTGTGTGGGGGGGGGGGGGGGGGGGCTGCGGGACCGGGGGGGCGGGGGTGGCAAGGTCGAGACCCCCCCCCCCCCCCCCCCCCCCCCCCCCGCTTAGACGGGAAGAATCTAAGGGCGGAATCTTTGGGAATTGAAATTCATGAGTGTTGTGATTTTTCGATTTTTTTTCCGCGGCCCCTGTGCCGTACTATTAGTTATCCCCTGCTTGTTCACGAAATACGGGCAAATATCTACGGTCTGGTGCCATATTCCATGAGGCCGAAGGCCGAATGGAATATGGCACCAGACCGTAGATATTTCCCGTATTTCGTAAGAACAAGCAGGGGATAACGATTTTATCTTTTAGTGTAAGTGCTAACCTTCTTGTCGCTGATTTCCATTCGTGAATGATATTGAAATCGCCGGTTGTTAGCCATGACCATGTTGACTTAGGCCTACGTCTCGCGAGCTGATTACTGCATGCGATGCGCGCATACAAATACGTACACGTACACGTACACGCCATAAAGATACGATAATACGATGTAGATGAAACTTTGGGCTATCATTCATGTGATCCATATTCTTATAGAAAGTCGGGATTACGTCGAAAGACCTGGTTGAATTTGACGCTTAGCTTCAATGTCGGGTGATATATCTTTCTTTCGGTGACTTTCTTTGCAATAGCTCTAGAAAAACACGCCCTTTCACCCCCACATTTTGCACATGTTTAGTCCTTGTCAAGTAGGCCTACATCTTTTGACAAAATAACAACTACTTCATCAGACACTGTGTTTTCTACGTAAATTAGGGTCAAAGGTCATAACATTTATTTCCGAATATATCGGATCACGTAATTTGTCAGTGTTGACAAATTCCAAGTCTATTTGGTCTTGTTGCCGTCATATTTACGTCATATATTTACTTCTTTTTGACGACAGTTTGCACAAGAGCAAGACGTTAAATAAGATGTCATATTTTGACGTCTTTTTTACGTCTTTTGTCACATTCGTATGAAAAAAAAAACTGCTAGTAAGTGTCACACGTCATATTTACGACTAATTTCACATCGTACTACTTAGCTAGATCTAGTGCAAACCGATGAAGTATTATTAGCCTATTGAATATGTAAATGACCTATCATACACACCCTAGTACCCTAGTACACTGCAACACACGGTTTATATACCGACGAAAAATTGCAATGCTTGAAGGCATGGTTATTGAACTAGATTCCATTCTTGTAATGCCTGCTGAAATATGAAAATATTTCCTGAATCACAAGTTGAAGTTTGAATAATGAATGACACAATAAAGTATGCAATGTTTTACACATTTTAAGTTTGAAGTCAATATATGAATACCTTATAGGTTAATGTATTTACTTACTACCACTAGCTTTTGCATATTAGATCATCTCTCATGAATATTCATGATCGATATAGAAGCAAAACGTATACTGACTTTTGACGAATTTACGACGTCTTGAAGACGTCTTGACCAAAACACACGCATTCAGACAGGTAGAACTCATGTCATATGGAAACATATGACATGAGTCATATACACATACATAAATACACATACTTCAAGTTTCTTGGTGGTACAAAACTTCAAAATTGCGTTAAACAAATACATACTGCTACTGAACGTTTTCGACATGCACTCTTCGGAGTAGAACCGCACGTATGAAACAGGAAGCGCGAACATAACAATAAAACAAGCAAACCATTCAAGTGAAACATAGCGTACGTTGATTGGCTGACGTCAACATGAGTCAGAATCTAAATCAAAAGAGCGCCAACAATGTGCGTACAAACTCCTTTTGCCTGTATAGAATAGGACTGGTCAGCTGAATGAATGTAGCCTCAAGCATACGCAGGTGAGCGTCGCTCCGGGCTCTACTGACTATGCGAAACTGTGACGCGGTGAAATGCTCAGCGCATGCGCGACTAGTCAGTAAGTGCTGAGCGATAGCAGATGAAGGGCTACCAGCGGTGACTGCACTGTCAGCGGGGCGTTTACACTGGCGTGAAGGCTGTGCGCGATCAACTAGCTGCTTGTTACGTATGTGTGCTGGCACATGCTGTTTAATGCGGTCCGCAAGTCGCTGTGATGTGCGCCCTATGTACACAACGGCACTTATGCCCCAGTCACACAGTGCTTTACGATGGATTACGTCCGCCGCGGACAGATACGAATGAGTGGACGCAGGGGGACGCAGCGTGGACGCAGGCATCCGCAGGGACGTATGTAGACGTAACTGTCCGTAACTCATCCGTAAATAAACGCAAAATGACGTCGCAAAACCTGCGAAATTTTGAAATGTTCAAAATTTCGCAGCGGGACGCCACGGACGCAAACTTACGCAAGTAACCGTAAGCAAACGTAACTATCCGTAACTGAACGTAACTACCCGTGGCTTGGACACAGACCATCCGCAAGAAAATTTACCTCCCGTCCGTTTGCGTTCGCTTACGTCCACCGTAAGTATACGAAATTAACCGCAAGTTAACGTATCACAACAGTTTCGTCTGCTTACGGATATTTACGAACAGCTACGGATGCTGCGTACAATTACGTCCTTCGACGTTTTCCGTTTTCCACTCGCATGGGAACACAAAGACTCGTGGGAAGGCACACTACTCCTGCTGCCAAGCTGCAGCGCCATTACCTGAAGGAATGCAACAACACAGTCGGAGCGGTGGAGAGGCAGAACTGCATGGTCAAATTATGAAATTTCTCCCACAATTAATGGTCATTTTAAGTGGCACACATATACCATGTATGCTCATGACATCGGTTGACTCTTGGTGCTGAACTTTTTTTCTTGTACTCTTCGAATGTATATTTTTCGAAAAAAGCAATATTTTGGGTAGGGGATGGGGTGACAGCATTTTATTTACTCTTCTGGCCGGGGAAGGTGTGGGACAGGGGCAACTAGGCCTATATAAAATGAGAACGAATTTAGTATTTCTCTATAGTCTTACCCATTTTACGCTCCATCGAATGTGTATTCCTTTTTTTTAATATAATAATAATAATAATAATAATAATAATAATAATAATAATAATAATAATAAAGGACATGTATATTGCGCACCTATTATAACATTATACTCTACTGCACATTACAAAATGACATGCATACATGGAATTCAAACAGACAATTAATTACTTCAAGAGATGACTTGATATTGTACTTGGGTGTGGGAGGGGTGGTTGAAAGTTTTGATGTGTTTTTTTTTCCTGCATTGCTTTATCATAGATATCTCCTTAACATAATCCAGTAAGTCATGATTATCACTGAACAACGACAGCGTAACCACAGTTTGTCTATTCCATGACTGCAAGTAATATTTTCTTACTCTGTTTAACTTTTCGATCTATATTGTATTCTATTTGTGGTATAGTGATGTTATAATATGTGACCCTCCACCACAAAACACACAAAAAGTCGCAACACATGAAATTTTAGTTGAGAGCATATTCTGAAAGAGCAGACTTTAGGCTTTAAAATGATGTATTACTCATATCAAATTGACTCTCCTAACCTATCTAAATATTGGAAAGAATGCACACACTCAGAAAAAGTGTAAACTGAGAAAAGAGGCTCTGAAGTACAGTGTCTATTCAAGCGCTTTTCAAGCCGTGCTGGTTGTGCGATGAATGGGACAAAAAACAGGATGGAAACCACCAGAGTAACAACAATGAGGGAATTATCAGATTAAACTGAAATTAATAATAATAATAATAATAATAATAATAATAATAATAATAATAACAATAATGATAATAATAATAATAATAATAGTAATGATAAGGCCTTAATTACCCAGGGTAGACAAGTCAAGATCGGCTCGGTTGACCCATTTCACCTATTTTCAGTCCTCACACAAAATCAGTGTGTGCGACTTTTTGTTCGTTTTGTGATGCACGGTCACATTATTCTTTACATTTATGACGTTTATTTATATTTGAGTTGCACAAACAAAATTCAAACTTCAAGTTCAAAATTTCATATATCTTTTATTACTGTAAAGCAAATTAAAGGATTACGATTTTTTTCCCAACTTGTACGTAATTCAATTTCAGTTTTCCCCAGTGTATAATGTAAGACAGTCCAAAATGTGATAACCTTGCTGTCATAATACACTGACTTAGCAGGGATCGTAAGAGAAAACCAAATTGTCCATAATTATTCATAACAATCTGTAACTATCCGTAACTATCCGAAAATATCCGCAACTCTTCGCAAGTGTTCATGTGTCCAAGTGTTCTATTATGTGCCAATTCGTAAGAATATCCGCAAGTTGACGCAAATATTCGCATCTGGTCGTATCTGTTCGTATCGCCCGCATTTTTTGGCTCGCATGTTTTGTACAAATTTCTGGTGACGGCAAAGGATCCGCGGGGGTCCGCGGAAAAAATGACTTTTTTGGACGTAACGCCAGACGCAGAGCATTATGTGACTGGGGCTTTAAATTCATAAACAACGTTATTCATTTGTGTGATACGGATAGCATCCTTGCGTACTGCGGAGAGCATGCGTCGAGTTGTAAAGATCACTCGTGGTTCAACAGCATAGTAAGTTGAACAAACAGCCTGCTTGAGTTGCTGCTCAAACTTTTGAGAGAGTTTCCCTTTCCACGGAAGTTTAAGGTACACGGGACGTTTGTGGGGTCCAAATTGCTTGGGCGGAGCGTTGAGCTTGCGCATTATTTTTACCTCGATGACGTTATCAGGGTAACCATTCTCATGTAGGATCTGGCGTATGCGGTCAATTTCAGTAGAAAGATGACAAGGCGAGCAGATTCCCTGCGCACGGTCAACAAGCACGTTAATTAGACCAATCTTATATCGGGTGGGACTGAATGAATCCCAGCGCGTGTATTGACCAGTGAACGTCGGCTTACGATAGGTGGTATAGTGGTAAAACAACTAGAAGACTTCTCCACCAGAACATCAAGAAACGGAAGCGCGCCTTCCCGCTCCTTCTCAAGAGTAAACTTGAGCGCCGGGTGAAGGGAATTGAGGTGTGTGAAGAAAGCCTCACACGCTGCGCTACTACGGAAAATAGCGAAAGTATCATCAACGTATCGATAATACAAGAGCGGTGTGAGGTCGGCGTCTAAGTCACGAAGCGCACAGGTTTCGTGGTACCCCACGAAGATGTTTGCGAGGATGGGCCCTAATGGAGAACCCATTGCAATACCATCGACCTGTGCATACATGACATCGTTGAAACTAAATTCTACGTCTCTTGTTGCAGCGGTCATAAGATTCATGAAAGCTCTCTCGCTAATACAGGGTGATTCCAATTCACCGTGGTAGAGCAGTTGAACAAAAATATCAATTGCCTCGGCCAAGGGAACGTTAGTGAAAAGGCTCACGATGTCGAAAGAACACATAATAGTGTTGTCGGGTACATAGGAGCATTCGCGCATTGATTCTGCAAATGTGAATGAGTCTTTCACACAATACTCGGACACCTCCGAAAGAGCTGGCTGAAGTAACTCACAGAGCCACAGCGCTAATGCATGCTGTGCTGATCCGGTCATAGAAAGAATCGGGCGTAACGGAGTGTCCTGTTTGTGTAATTTTGGCAGACCATACATACGCGGTCTCTGGGAGCAAACCGGGCGGATCCGATTGTATACATTCTCAGGTAACTCGCCGCTTTTGTGTAGATCAAGGAGCTGCTTCGCCAATTTACGCTCTAGCAAAGGGGTGCGATCATGAGTAGATGCGTCACCTAATTCACGAAAGAAACTTGGACTCATCTTTCGAAATGGCGTGCATTTTGTCGATATAATTAGTCGCTTCTATTAAGTACCACTATACGCCTGTGCCCTTATCAGGCTTGATAGGACAATATCAGGATTGTCCGCGAGCTGGCGTGCTGCTAGTAGCATTCGCGTTGCATGTAGAAGTCAGACGAATCAGTCGGCAGCCCACAATAAGAATGTGCTAGGTCGGCTAGTCTTGCTTTGCAGCCATCAGCAGCTTTTTTACTTACTGGTGTGTGGCCAGTAAGTTGTGCGTACAACAACTCGTATTCGGCAAAGACCTCTTCGCGTTTGACCTTGGAGTTCGGGATTCCGAATCCAAAACCATGCGCCAAGACAAATTGCTCAGTGTCGAATAGAACGTGGTCGGACAAATTCACAACATGCTTCCCTTTGTCATCGATGGAAGTTCAGTAGCAGTATGTATTTGTTTAACGCAATACTTAAAGTTGAATAAATGGCTTTGATATTGATTTTTAAGATATTTTGGACATACACTCTTAATTAAAGTTCATGATTGATATGAAAAACAACAGCAATCAAGCTCCAACTGAAATCACATTTTATTATTTGTAACACATGATCTCTTTTATAAAGGACAAGTTCACCTTCATTGACGTGGGTTTTGTGAATGCAGCAATGTTAGTAGAACACATCAGTGAGAGTTTGAGTAAAATCGGAAAATCTGTTCAAAAGTTATGAATGTAGGAAGTTTCTGCTATAGCTGGTGATGTCACATGTGTACAACGACATAAAGAAAGTATAAAGAAAATTCAACATATTTGTATTTTTTCGAGTAGCAAAAGAACACTCGATTTCTCTCTTTCAGAAGGCAAGGGGAATGATATTCCCCTTAACATCAGTAACAAGTTGAAGAAATGTGTACTTTATTCAAAAAATACAATTTTTTGAAATTCTGTTTTTAATTTCCTTATATCGTTGTACGCATGTGACATCATACACTGTGGAAGGCTTCTCACCCAGCAGTGACTGCACAGATACTTAAAAAATTCATAACTTTTGAATAGATTGTCGGTTTTTCCCCAAACTTTCACTGATGTGTTCTACTAACATTGTTGCCTTTACGCAATCCACATGTCTATGAAGATGTACTTGTCCTTTAAGAAGATGCATGATCGATGTAAGAACCAACAAAAATTATGTTAAAACTGAAAACCCGCCCTTCATTCACGCACACAAGTGCGCGCGCGCACACACACACAAACACACACGTTCATTTCATTTCATTTATTTTGTAAATCATAAAATGGAAAGTTTATATGATTCAAGCGGCATACATAAATATACGTACTTAAAGCACACATTTCGAAACAACATAGAAAAAAAATTAACACTCAGTAACAAACATATGACATTCACGACATCAAATATTGCACCTCTTATTTCTATGCATAATCTAAATAACTTTTAAACCTAACTGTTATAATAAAACAAAAGTTGCAAGGTACAATAAAAAAATAAGGCTGATAAACACATACATGGATCTCAATAGCAAATCTTAATAAGATCCGACAGATAAAGTAGCTGATACAATACACACAAGAATGTGACAGATACAGCACACACAAGAATGGTACAGCACACACAAGCATTAAAAAATCATTTTGAATACATTACAAAAAACTATCGTTTTTCTTAGCAGGTTTCGAAGCCTATATAATTCCAGTTGTTTAAAATCCAATGAACTTACATACTTTAGTATTCCAGTTCATTCATTAATTTTGCGATTAAATAAACTGTTAAATCTGCCAGTTTTTACCAGTACCATGCTTATAGTCCATCTGGTGTGAATTTGCCCAGTTTAGTCTGTTTAATTGCTCCAAGGAGTCAACTGGTATGCAATTTAGTTTGCCAGTCCGTTACCTTGTTTTAAAAGTCGAATCAAATATTTAATAAGTCATTTCTGTCCAGACGATTCCAATTGATATCATATACCATAGAAATGACGTGAAAACATGCCATAAATAGTCTTAACGTTCTTCAAAAGTAAAAAAAAAAACAAATCAAAACAAAAGAAAAGAAAACACATATAACTTTCGACTCAATTAACCGTAAATAATTGGCTGAATAAGTGATGTAAAGCTTTGTATTCGTGAATGTAACAAGAAAAAAATGGTTGTATATTGACGTCTTTAAGACGTCATCAGTGTGCTTTCTGCGAAGTCACTAATATAAGTCACAAAAACTGACGTAAATATAACTCCATAGATACGTTGCTAATATGATGTGCTAAATGCGTAATAACCCTGATAGCAGAGCCACGTCAGAACGACGTCTATTTTACGTCAGCGCTGTCGTCAGAAAGACGTCGTAAACTGTCGACAAAATTACGTCATCCTGCTCAAATGGAAGACGTAAAAAGACGTCATATTTAGACGTCAGAAAGACGTTTAATATGTCGTCTTAACGTCGCAAATAAGCAAAGATAATGGCCGTCATTTAAACGTCTTAGACTGACGTAAAAATGTATCTTTGCTCAAATGGAAGACGTCAAAATGACGTCATATTTGTGACGTCTGTCTGGCGTCTAGCTGGTCGTTCAAAGACGCCTTAATGACGTTTAGATTACTACTTGAAAGACAAAATATCACGTGAGAATAACGTCATAAACATGTCGTTTACACGTAATATACATTATTAAGAATTCTCCATAATATGATCACCAGATATGACGTCTTTTGGACTACTTCTACTTAAGCAAAAATACGGCATATTTCACTTCAGTTCAAAACATCTATATGACGTCCATTTTGTTTATTGTCGTCAAAAAGACGTTTTTTGACGTCAGATCTTGTCTTTAAATAAGAAATTTACGCGTCTTTATGGAGTCATTGTATGAGCACCAAGACGTCAGAAAGACGTCACAAAAATGACGTCTTTTAGATGTCTTCCATAAGAGCAGAAATGCGATTTTTTTTAACGTTAGCTTAGACGTTTAAATTGCGTCGATCTTCTGTGTTATTTATGCCAAAAAGACGACTGTGATGACTTTAAATTGACGTCATTCAGACGTGTCTCTAGTATCAATGAATACGTCGCTAGGATGACGTGAAAAACACCTTAAAGAGCAACGTAAATTTGACGTCATGTACTTGGTGTTAATATGACGTCATACATATGTCCTGAATTGACGTAACTTTTACATCTAGTAATACGTTAATTATTTATGACGTCGTAAGTACGTCGCAAAACAGGCGTAAACTTTATATTATCAATTAGTCGCTAATATAACGTCAAAAACACGTTGCAAAGCGACGTAAATTTTATGGCAGTTATACGGCGTCAAAATGACGTGATGAATAAACGTAAAACTGACCTAAATTTTACGTCTTCTGTACTTCGCTTATATGACGTCACAAATACGTCGCAAAACTAACGTAGATTTGACGTTATCAATACGTCGCTTATTATGACGTCAGGAATTCGTCACAAAACAAACTTAATTTGACGTAATTAGTACGTCGTTTTCATGACGTGCTAAATACATCGCAAAGCAACTTATATCTTACGTCATTAATACGTCGTTAATTTGACGTCAAAAATACGTACCAAATTTGCCCTGAAAAATACGTAGCAAAATTGACGTAAATTATACGTCATTAATACGTCACTAACAATTGGTAAAACACATGACGGAAAACTGACGTAAACTTTACGTCATTACGAGGTCCCTAACATGACTTGATAAATACGTTGCAAAAAGACGTTGAAATCACGTCATTTTCACGTCAAACTGAAGTGAATTTTACGTTATATATAGGCTCTACGTCGTTAACATGACGTGATAAATATGTCGCAAAACTGACGGGAAATTTACGTCGTAAATACGTCGCTAATATGATGTAATGAAGATGCCACAAAACTGACGTGAAATTTACGTCATAGATATGTCGCAAGACTGACGTGAAATTTACGTCATGAATACATTGCTAACATGATGTGATGAACACGTAAAGTTTGACTGGCGTGAAATTCACGTCATAAATACATCGCCATAATGACGTGATGAAGACGTCACAAAACTGACGTGAAATTCACGTCATAAATGCATCGCTGATATGACGTAACAAAACTGAAGTGAAGCTAACGTCATAAATACGTCGCTATATGACGTGATGGGCTGTATGACTCGTGTGCCGTATAACTCATGGGCTGTTTGACTCATGGACCTATTTTTTATGTCGGTCTCGTGGGATGACCCCCAGTACCACACAGTACCTGTGCTGACGTATGTTTGTTTGGTACAATGTTTGATACCGACAAGTACCATGCACAGGGAGTACCACACGAGCCTGTGATACAGTACCACAAAGTTCCTGTGGTAACATTTTTTTTTTTGGGTGGTATACATTGTGTGGTACCAACAAGTACCACAGAGAGTACCACAGGACAATTTTGTTAGGGTATAGTGACAGACAGTAAACGAATGAGATTCAGCGAAGATTAATGATGGAGATAGATTACCTGTTGAGAATCACCACCATCGAAACGCTATTCCTCGTTCAATAATCTACATCCTTTACCAGTTCTAAACACTTCATGCATTAGGGCCGAATAATTTTTCTTCAATTCTAGACAGAAAGTCGGAGTAAAGAAACGTATATTTGTTAGGTTTCATACAATTTATTGTCAGCCGACAAGATTGATAATGTATTTTTTCAATCACAGTATAATCTCACATATATCAAACAGTATAGGCCGATATCAAGATAAAAATCTGTAAATCAGTGTCCGTGATTGAGATTATAGAAGTTTATAATTTCTTAATCCCCGGGTATTAATTTGTAAATTAGACATATTGGATGAAAAGATATTTCCTTGCACACAAAGTATTGGTAATAATATGATAATGATCTTCCATTCCAAATATAAATTGATGACACTTAACAGCTCCAACAAGAAAGGAGGACAGTCTTGGTGGTACCATGATGCTTATGCCCAACACTAAAAAGGAAAAAAATGTTGCCAAATACCCAGTGAATTCATCAGGAATAGACAAGGATACATCATATGATGTTCCTATTTCTCTTGGCCACTTTGTCAGAATGTTCATGATGTGTATTCATACTATGTATACGTTAATGAGATAATGAGATATGTATAGATAAAGCGCACATAATACCTATATACACTCGTGATCTTCAACAATTCTAGGACATTGATTCTTTTATTTAAAAAAAATGCATTCTAACAAGCTTTGGTTTTCTTTAGGATTAAATCAATACATGCTTTTTACCCATCATACTCTACCTGTATGTTTTCATTTCTATTTCATTGTTTATTCATATTGCCTCGCCCCTCAATGGGCATTCGTATGTTTGTTTTTACAGAAGAAGAGGTTTAAAGACATTCAAAGAAATGCATTTCAACATACGGATGATGTGAGTCAAGATTCTCATGGAGACAAGCTTTTGTTTAAACGGGAAAAAATACTCACAGACGTGGAAAGAGCGAGACCAGAGGATGCTGAGGTCAAAACCGGAGAAAATCAAATCAAAGATCAAAACTATATGAAACGAAACGATGAAGGACAGACAGGTGGCAAAAAAGGAAGAGAGAATCGTGTATTCCGCAGAATCAGAGTAACAATTATGACACCAATGCAAGAGTCCACTGTTTCTGGTCTTGTGAGGAAATTACGGGAGTTGAAGGACGAGAAAATCAGTTCTGTAAGTGTCTTGAAGCTGCCTGCTAGTGGACTGGATCACTATCGCTTTGAAGAACCGGTTGATTTCATGATTCTCTGCCTCTTCCTCGACAACAGGCTCTTTGGTCTCACAGATGTCGCAGACTCCCTGTACGACGACTTCTTTGCATACTGTGAGAGAGAAATTGGTAAGTGGAAAGATACAATAAGATACATTAAACATGTCATAAACCGGCAACGATCGTGGTTCACCAGTAATTCACATTATCGATATATAACGTATTGTTCATCTATTATTCACACACCAATGTGTGCTATCTATATTTTATTTGTTTAATATACCATTCACTTCTCAAAAACGGTCATGAACGGTGTTGGTATGATTCAATGTGAATGTGTGTGTGTGTGGGGGGGGGGGGGGGGTCAATTGTGCATCTTTTGTATATTATAAATTTTCTACCCGTACGGTAATATCCCCCATATCATATCATTGTGCAGTCATGTCAATAGCACATACAAGTGATAGATTTGTACAGTTTTGGTTAAATCTGTGAGCCGGCCGTGAAATCTAGATAAGTAGAAAAAAAAAAAATCCTCTGAGCGACAACGATATGAATATCATCTTTAAGCATGAAATACAAGGGCATTCTGTACATTTCTATTAGAAGAGCATGGTGTAAGAAGTCCAAAGTTCAAAGCTCAAATTTGTTTTTGTTTCAATCAAATAAACAAAGAAAATATATACAATGTATAAGTAGAACATCTTCGTAATCAATGCAAAGAAAATTATGGTTATCTCTTTCAAAAGGGAGGTTAATAATTTTACCTTGAAGTTATTACGTCAGTATAATGAAAGAATGTGTTTTTCATATGAACAAAAAGGAAATTTTGTCGAATTATTTTGGCAATACCTTCATGAAACTGCCCTATAGAGGAAGATAGGGGAGGAGACGGAGTGTGGGAGAAAGGGGGGGGGGGAGGGAGACAGAAGAGGAAGAAGGAGGGAAAGGAAGGGTGAGACAGTGGACTCCATCCATTCGCCTATTTCTATTCCTACTTTTACCGCTTCAGGAATTCCCCTCCCCCAGACACTATTATGTACTTTCTTATACACTCAACTATGTGTTGCCGTTTGGGAGGTAAAAGTTGGGAATGTTTTAAAAGTAAACTTAAATTTGTTTAATAAGTGTACTTCTTATATTTCTGCAATCACTGAAGCTTTATGTATATTCAAACGCGCCAGTACGCTTTTTTTTTTTTTTTGGGGGGGGGGGGGGAGGGGAATCTCTCGGGGGCAGATTTGTGTGACGGTGCGAGATCCTCGGGGGAGCGAAGCGGCCGAGCGGGGGAAGGGTGAAGTGGCAGGGGGATACCTTCTCCCATGCACGTTAGGGATTTTTGTAAAAAGAGAGTGCAGAAGTCCGAAGAGCATTTATAAACAAATTTCTAGGAAATGAAATATAGTAAAAGGACTTTGATTATAAGTAACGTGGGCCCATTAATGTGATGGTGTGAGATCCTCGGCGAGGGACCGTAGCGACCGAGTGGGGGAAGGATGTGTAAGGGGGATACCCCCTCCCACGGTAGGGACCTTTTTTTGGTAAAAACAGAGTGCAAAAGCGTCGTTTGCAGAGCATTTAAAACGAATTTCTAGTAAATTAAGTAAAAAAAAAATCAATGCTAAGGACTACGATCATAACTTATGAAAACTATTCATTTTACTATCTGGCAGAGGGAGCGAGCGCTTCGAGATGTATATAGACTTTCACGTCTGATCAACTGAATTTTATATTACGCTATTAAGGACTAAAAATAACCGAAATCGCATTTGTCATGCAATATCCTTTCAAAAACAGTTATTTATACACATTCATATGCGCAAACGACGAGAGCGAGAGCAGAATCATCGCAAATTTTGGTTTTTCATGAGCTTGCGCACACTGCCGTTGACTGATAACTGCCATTACGGCCATTACGTATAAGATTTCTTATTGCGGATGAGCCGTTTGATGCATTGCGTGTATAATAGGCTAGGTCAGCTCCAGCATGCATTGGTGAGCTACTTTCACTTTTTCATTCAGTTTTAGTCTGCAATGTATTCATTAAAAACTCAAACGTGATCGCAATGTTCGAGCAATGAAAAAATGTTCGTATATTGCTAGAAAGCTTACAGAGGTATACAAGGTGTGCTTTTATAGGGGGCACACTCGACGATGGACGCGAGGTAACATCTATACACTAAATTTACTTGTAAGTGCACGTGCCCCGTTAGGTGCGAACATTTCGCATTTTTCAGTTTCATAAGATTGACAATTTTAAGAAAAGTGCCTTTTTTCATTTTGGTCTTTGAATAATTGATTAACTATTTGTTAGGAGGTACATACCCCCTCCCCCCCCCCTCCCTTCCGTCATCAAACTTTGAAATGTAAAACATGAATAGAAACTCACTCTGATATACAAGGCGTGCACACAAATACGAAAAACAATTACTTCATTATTGGCTTACGCCAAGATATTGTTTTATCTCTAGGGATAATGCAGTTTGGAAAATAAATTTGCTTTTACTTCAGGTAAGGAGAACATTGTGGTCATCGGCCACGATTTCGACAATAGCGACACAACAACAGAGATCCGGATGAAGAACTTCCGTTACCAACAACCAACCACCTTCAAGACTGCAGGGCTGGTCCTTCTCTCTGGGAAGCTCGACGGGGTTTGCCAGATGGCGGAAAAGGACTGGAAACGCCTCATCGACTTCATCCGAGAGGCAACAGTTAAACAGGGTATGCAAAATGTATGTGACGGAGCAATTACGCCAAGGAGCTGGAGGCTGCATTGGGCCTTGTGGTTGTGGTTTCGTTCTCGAATCATCAAGGTTACCTGTATGGTGACGTTTTTAAGTTTTAAGCTCACCTTCAACTGAAGAGATTCAAGATATCGAGTTCAAACTGGTTATATTTATTCAAACTGCTGGCAGTTTTACACAGGTGCATTTCTGCCGGTAGTGATCGAGGTTCGGTGCCGCGGTCTTTCTGAGCAACCTGAGGATTCCTTTTTAACCTAACATTAAGATTATTAAAATCTGCTATATTCTGATTGCTATACAATGAAATGAAACAAAACTGCAACGTAATATAGCGCATATTAAACAAAGTCACGCCCGTCAAAAATAAATGCATAAGTATAAATCTGAGCCGTCTGTTGCGAAAGAGTTTGAAATTGTACCCTCCCGCAAAGCCGACTTTATCACTTTTTCGATTATTTCCGGCAAATGAAGCTGATTTATTGTAAGGTTTAATCTTCACGCATAGTTTTCCAATGTATCAGATTAGTGTCCAGACATCTCACCATCGAGTATTTCTATTTTCTTTGTTTCGGCAATTTTTTGCGCAAGTTCTATTCGCTCACATCCGTGTTTTTACCATTGTCTATCCCTCATCATTTCAAATAAGGGTCGGCGAAAAGTAATTACCGTCATAACTAATGGCTGATCATTATGCAAAGAGAAGTCAGTCTATTGTCTTCTTGTTGGAAAAATCCAGTTTGGCACAAAGTTCAGATATTTTTGAGAGACGACGGCATCAAACATGGTATCAAAGGAATAACACCGTCTTAACTTCATTTTTTGACGTTCCTGCTTTACTTGAATAGTGGTTCTGTTTAAACGGGAAAAACTAGTAGTAGCACTACGACATAAAGCAAATACAAAGAAAATTCAACATAATTGCAATAATTATATTTTCACTTTTCTAGCATAACGAAAGAGCACTACTCTTACCTTTTTTTTCAGAAAGCAGAGAGAATTATATTATCCTTGGCAAATGTCAGAAACAAGTCCAGGGAATGTGCACTTTTCATATAAGATTACATTTTGTGGAATTTTCTTCATGTTTTCTCTATATAGTAGTGCATATAATTGTAGCATAGTCCTCTGATACGGCAAAAAATAGATTTAAAGCTCAGACAATCGATAATAAACACAAATTTTGGCACTTATTCCGCAGATATCACATCAGAGGATGTGTTTAAACTGGTCCCACATGTACCGCCAGGAAAATATGCAAAACTGTGCATCACGCTGGGCCTTGTGTATAACCAGGCGCTTCAGATACTGGAAAGGTTCTCCAATGACTGTGGCCGAGCCCTCTCCCATGTCCTCCACACTTTGTTAGACGAAAAAGGATTAAGCAAAGCCGACCTAAGGAAAGCTCTCTAGGAGGCACAATTGGAAGGTGTGTACAGAAAGGTTTGCTCTAAAAAGCATACATGACTACACGAAACTATTGGCACGCACTTCATGTAAATTTCACAGCGTGCACTTCCCATTTTACCTCTTACACTTACATGTGTGTCCCTTCACATACATATAGTTCATATACACTCCTGTGCACACACACTGCACTACCTGGATGGTCCATTTGCTTGAGGGAGTGTCCCTGTACCATGGCGTAAATGGGGCGGGGGGGGGGGGTAGGATGCATTCCCCAGAAATGGAGGAGGGGAATGGCCTGTACAATCATCCTTCCGAGGCAAAAGAGTAAAAATTGCAGAAATGAACAAGCAGTCCTTCATTTTAAATGTAACATTAAAAATAAAACACGAATTTAACACCATAAAAAAAAACATGGATTAAGTTGCAAAAGTAAAACTATGATCTGTGTTATATCTTTTAACCCCAAAAGATCAATAAAGGATAATAATTTCGGAGAAATATGAGGAATCTTCTGTCAAATCCAAATTAAAATGAAATGAGAGAAAAAGCTATATCTACAAAAATTGTACAATTTTCAGCTTACTTTTCAAATTAGGAAAATTGTAAAGATATTTAGTTCTTAAATTTGTCCAATGAATTTTTAAATTACTAAATTAGATAAATGAATTTAAAGGCATTCTGTTAATTTAACAATCTTTAGGCCTTTACTTCCTGTGTGATTTGAAGTTGATTTGAGAGAAAATTCTTATTTTTTCCATTTAGATTCCCACTTTGATTTTGTTTGAGGTTATAAAGAGGCAAAGATAATTTTTTTTTTTTGCTATTTCATTCATGTGTCTCATTGTGTTAAACTGGTCTTTTGTTATCATTGTTTTCTTGAAGGGCGTATGCAAATGAAAGCAACATGTCATTTTTTGCAACTTAACTTTTGTGCCTTGGAGAAAAAAAAACCCGAATATGCTCACTCATGTGTAAGGTTTTTTTTTTTTTTATATTGACCTACTTGGTTGATAGCCGATTAAATTACCTTTACTATCAAAATCTTCTATGAAAAATACGAACTCTAGAACGTTTTTATTTTTTATTTTTCATTTTTTTATTTATTTATTTTTTTTTGCTGAGTATAGATACTTTCCATTAATCCCAATTCCCACTGCTTGGTTTCCCTCCATAGAATAAGTACACTTCTGGGATTCACAGTTTTCCAAATCCCATCAAAGAATATTTTTACGAGATATTTTCATTTCAATTCTAAAAATGCAAAAGTTTTACTCGAATGCATGCAGAGGCGTCGATCCTGGAGGACTAAGGGGCAAACATATAATTTGGTCCCTTTCTCCTAAATAATTCCCGAAATGGGGAAAATTTTCTTGCTTATTTCATAGAAAACTGTCCAAATATTTCACCCATAATATGCACCGGATTGTGTAATTTAGAAAAGATGCAACATCTTCTTCGGGAATCTGGGAGGCTTCCTCGCTTGGGAGGAGGATACCCCCTTCTACACGCTCCCCCATTTCGTCCCCTATTAATCACTTAATACACTTGAGAGATTGGCAAATGGCAGAATATGTCATCAAAAAGTGTGCATCAATTCTGATAAATTTAAAAGTTCCCTCATTCTCTTTGAAGCTACCTTCTTCCTATCCATAAAATTAGACTTAACACACTTTGGGGATAGACAATTTGCCGAATATTACAAAAATTGTGCATTGGATCGTTATTTTGAAAATGCTAAAACTCTGTAGAGTATAAAGGGGCTACCCCTCAAAAATTCCACCTAAAAGTGTGTAGATCCATGAATTGCAGGTCTGAAAAAACAAATTCTCTCTTTTGTGGGAGTGAGGTATCTCCCCACATTCACTCTCACGGCACGTTCTCCGATTTCTAGCTTATCGCTGCTTATATTGATACAATTCTTACTCACATAAACATAACTCAACAAAAATGTGCGTCATATCTCTGAATTTCAGGTCTAAAAATGCAGAATCTCCCTTGTGTGGGAGCTAGGGGGCCTTTCTCTCTCCCACACCCTTTCACATCACATTTTCCTGAATACGAATGTTTCCTATCTTTATGACGGAAGCAACACTCGAATATCTTACTAAAATGTTTGTACCTAGATCTCTGAAGTTTACAGGTCTGAAATTGCAAAATCTCCCTCATGTTGGACGGGGTATCCCCCTCCCCACGAGTGTCGATCCCCCCCCCCCCCCCATTGTTCCCGAGACGTGAATATTTTTTTTTTCATAGAAAATTGTTTACATATTTCGCCCAAAGTGTGCACCAGATTGCTGAATTTCAATTCTGAAATTCTGAAATCTCTCTCGCGTGGGAGCTTTCACACCCTCCTCCGTTCGGTCCTTTTCCTGTAGACTAAGTACACTGTTAGAGTGACAGATTTCTAAATGTTTGATCAAACGTATACACCAGGTCTGTTACTTCAATTTATTGAAAAAGAAAAAGTTCCGTCGGGTGGGAGGGTATATCTCCTTTCAATTAACTCTTTCCCCGCTCGGTTTCCCTTTATAACTTTCTTACACGTAGGGGAATGACAGGTTCCCGAACTCCATCAAAATATGTTTACGAGATATTTGAATTTGAATTCTTAAAATGTAAAACTCCCTCCGTATATGCAGGGGCGTCTATCCTCGAGGACGAGGGCAAACGCGTCATTTTGGTCCCCAATAAATCCCGAAATGAGCAAAATTTTCTTACTTTTTTGATAGAAAATTGTCTAAATATTTTATCTATTGAATAACGATTTAAAATATACCTCACGTGAGAGGGGGGTACCCCCGTTAGGTTCCTTTCAATACACTTAGTACACTTTGGAGATTGACAAATAGCTAAACACAGCATTTCGACTTTGATTTCTACTATGCACCCTAAATGGGATCTACAATTTTCCGACTATTCTGTGCATCAGATCGTTCTATGTCAATCTTAAAAATGCAAAAGTTCCGTCGTGTGGGAGGATAGCCCCTCCTCTCGCACACGCAGAACAAGAGGTGAGATACCAAAATTTAATCATTCATTTATCTGTGTACATCTAATTTTTCTTACTTTTTTCATAGGAAAAAAAAATCAAACATTTCACCCAAAAAGTGCACCAGATAGCTGAATTTCTGGTCTGAAAATACCAAATCTTCATTGTGTGGAGATGATTTTTTTTTAATTACTTAAATCGGGTTAATGAGATATCCATATAAGGAAAATCTATCTATTACATCTACTATCTCAACTCCTCAAAAAGGTCCTGCAATTCCAATTTGATGTATCCTGTTTTTTTCTTAAAACTACATCATTTCATTCAAATGTGACATCATAAGAAAGCCTGATTGATTTTCTTTACAACAACTCACTCGTTTACATTATGCGTTCCTGGAATGCCCAGTACGACTGAGTATGAGGAAAGGTTAAATGTGAAATGTTGGAAAATAGAGCAAACGTGTTATGTCAAACAGCATAATTCCTATTTGCTTTGTCGTTTCAGGGAAGGAATGTGCTTGAAAAAATGCATTGTGAGATTGTCGTTGGCTTCCAGGCTCCATCCATGACTTAAAGATTACAGTAGTATCTGCAGATTAAAATTAAACATTAAAGGAATGATACAGTATTGGTGGAGATGAGAATTGGGCTTTAACTTTTTGCGAGATACCAAGAAAACATTTATGATATTGTACAAAGCATACCATTTTAAGAGGAATTCAAAGTTTATTTGATGAAAATCGGGTTTGGAATGACTGAAACAACCAAAAACAAAGTAAAACGAAGCGATCGTAATACAGTGTGGGTCCCACACTTTATTAGAATTGTTCTTTTTGTTTGGATATCCCAGCCATTTCAAAACCAATTTTCATCAAACAAAAGTTGAATTTCTCATAGAATTACATACTCCTTCATATTTCATTAGAGGTTTCTCATTATCTCACCAAAAAATGTTAGAAACCTGAAATTAGGTCTCAACCAAAATTATACGATCCCTTTGACGTTGACCGAACAGTCATCTGATGATTAGGAAATGGGAGATTTTGAAAGTGTTCTCATTTCAGCATTGCTTATTCCAGTGACAACAATAGCAGAATTGTTGCGACTTTTCACTTTTGATCTTTCCTCATTCTCAGCTCTGTTGCACATTAGGAGAACACCGAATCATAGCAAGTGAGGTATCATTTCTGGAATAGCCTTGACTCTAATATAACTGAATCGTTGTCACTGAATTTTTTTAAACGCAAACTAAGAAAAATCCCTCGTGCAGGCTTGTGTCTAATCATACAACATGCAATTTTATTCGAACTTCCTCTTCTTTATCATATTCGTCTTTTATTAGGTATTCCAGGTTTGCTTTCGCTTTTTTACTGAGTCATTTATATCAAGGCTATTCCTGAATTAATTAATCATTATGTATCATGTGCATTTTTGCGCATTCTTACAGTTACGTAACTATGTTGCCCGGGTGACAAGGAATTTCGTAAGCGCAATACAGGTGGCTACTTAGTTTTTCGCTATGCCCTCGTGTATCTTATTTGCTTCTCTTGCTCTTTTTGCTCTCTTTTTTTTTTGCGTCCCTTTCCTTCCTTTCATAGTTTTCGTTACTAGGTTGTTTAAGAAGACCAACATTTACATCTATACGGGGACCTATACATTACAAGCTTTGCTTTTTACTAGGTCCCCCACATTTCATGTTTGTAAAATTGTCTTCTCTTGTATTCTTTGTGATTACGACTCTATGTCCAGTCATATGTTCAATTGATTGCGTCAGGTTATTTGTGTTTGAGATGTGGAACAATAAATCAAATCAAATCAAATCAAATCAAAATAACTTTAAAGATAATTGATTAGGCTTTCTTATGATGTCATATCTAATGAAGATAATGACGGAATAAAAGACATATGACATATCAAATGTTAAATTGCAGAATTTATTTTGAGGGGTTTATTACTTGCAAAGAAATGGATATCAATATAACAATTTTATTGATTTCATTTCATTTAATTTTTGTAAGTTATAGGCCTACACATCGCGGGGGTGTATGCATTATGCGAAGCTTTGTTTTTAAAAGTGGGGGAGGCGCGATTTTGTTCTGCCTTAAGTCAGCTAACAAGCAAAAACAAACAAACAAACAAAAAGTCTTCATGTGTTTTGCTACCACTTCCCTCCACATGGGTCCGGAGGTGGTCCGGCGGTGGTGGACTTTACTCTCTCACAATTGTTAAAGTTTCACTCAGTGATTACCACACATTATCCCAATATGCAATAAACATTCCCTCGCTATATCTTCTGCGAAAAAAAAAAAGTGAGTGCGTGTGTGTGTGTTAGGGGGGGGGGGGGCAGTCCCAACCAAGCCACCCCCTATGGTTGCACGAATCCTGTTATGGGCAGGTAATCATTATTGTATGTGATGACTATCGCCGATCATTCCCCCCCCCCCCCCCCACACACACACATACATTCCTCAGTACGGATTTACGCCGGTGCTCAGTACTATTTTCTTTTTCACAAGTGTAGGCATTCGCGAGCGATCAACAGGAGCATTATGCATACCTATAGCTTCAGAATAATCACCTATTACCAACCTTACAAAACGAAAAACAAATAATCTGTGTGTGTCGTGTGAGACGTTATCAAATTTTACATGGAAATACCAGAAATAATACATAACAATTAAGGAACAGCATGCTGGAGAAATCCCGGATTATTGAAGTTTAATCAAGACAAAATAGAAGTATTTAGTTACGAATCCGTGTTGTCAGTGTTGCAGAAATTACTAAAAATCGAAGATTTACAAGTGTAACAAATATATTTGTTCTGCTATGCCGTTCAAACTGAACAAGGTAACGTGTCTTTTTACAAAGTGTTCAAGAAAATATCAGCACTTCAATCCCAATGAACAGCTGTTTACATAGACACTGATCATAACAAGGGGAACATAATGCTTCAGAAGGACTTTACCCCTTGACGAAAAAAAAAATACATAGGAAGTGTTTCCCGGTCTAAGAAGTATACATTTCCTTCAATATCACTGTATAGTGTAATAGATACCAAGGAAAGGTGATTCTCGGCACGAAAGGAAAATTAACACGACAGAACTCTTGGCCACGGTACGTTTTCTCCCTTTCTTGTGATTAATTCCTTTAATCAAATTTACGAAATATGATATCTAGTGGCGGACCGAGAGGGAGCGCCCCTTTATTTTTTGTTTTTAAGACAAAATAAAAGAACAAAACATAAAAAGAAAAGAATGGAATGAAACCCGGAAATGAAATGGAATTACTTTTGTCCCATCCCCACCCTTCATGGAATTCCTCGATCCGCCCCTGATTTTTGTTTTCAACATGTACTGCGATTACTAATGAATATCGTTATATGAAGTATGGGGAAGAAAAAGCGAAAAACTATCTAGAACATCGGAAAAACAGTATAATGCAGTTTGCGAACTCAGTGTGCGCGAAATAAATGAATGTTGCTAAATATGTTAAATGATTATATTTGAACAGCACAACAGTATGGGTATATAGGAACAAATTGTTTATCCATCAACATAAGAAGCCAGTAGGGTCAGTCAATAGTGCAAGCAAATGTGTTACGCAATTGCGTCCTTTTGAACAAAATGACTTAAAAGAGAGGAACAAACTTTTTCAGATGGGATTAGTTTTGCTTTTAGAGAGCATTCAAACTATTAAACACAGTGACGTCCAAAATATGACATCATTCATAATAAGATCTGTCATTTCTGTTTGTCCATTTGTACATTAATCCCATTAGATATCGTAACATGTTAACATTAATTGTAATAGGACGTCAAGCACAGACTCACAATGACGTCGTTTAAAAACAGATTAGATATTCAGTGTGAACTCATGCGACTGCTGTTATATGAAAAAATATATATAGATATATAGAAGAATGAATGAATGAATGAATGAATGAATGAATGAATGAATGAACGAATAATATACGTGTATGTCTAAAACAAATACAAATGTACTATGTTCATGTGTTGGCTAATTGGGCACCTATATTATAGCAAAAAAAATGTTATGGTTCAAGGGCAATTAGGGGCAATCGTCCTGGGGGAGGGTGGTAATTGCCCTGATTCGCTTTGTAATTCTTTGCTAGACCATAACCTCTTTCACGATATCAATGCCACAGTCGTGTAGAGGGGCTATAAGCCTGGGCATGCTGTGCGCATGACCAAATACACCATATTGCATCACAGTTATGTATAACGGCTTAGTGGGACTTCTTCGATGATGGTATAGATTCGTCCCTCCAAAATTCTGTAACAAAAGAAGTCCGAGAAATCACATTTTTTAGATGGATGCTTAATCTATTCATCTAAAGTTGTACTATTCAATGATGTGATGTACATAAGGTAGAGTAAAGACGCCTCTTCCATTCAAGCGCTTTTTAGGCATACACCAGATAACACTTACAAAATGTCTTGCATAGGACTGCGGAATATGCAATAAAATCCACTGGAGTTA
This sequence comes from Diadema setosum, assembly GCF_964275005.1. Lineage (NCBI taxonomy): Eukaryota > Metazoa > Echinodermata > Echinoidea > Diadematoida > Diadematidae > Diadema > Diadema setosum. The sequence goes on along the minus strand of NC_092692.1, from coordinate 5,982,512 downwards.
ATCGTACATGAGGGAAATGATGATCTCTATAGGACAAAGTACTATACTCAACTGGCTGGCTTGAAAGAGATTAGGCCAATTGTGTTTTATATTTTGGTACTTAAAACATGCTAATAATAGTAACAACAACAATAATGATAATGATTATAATAACAATGGAAGTCTGTCAGGATCGACAATGACGTCACTGACGCCGGAGGTGGGCGAGGAGCCCAAAAATAGACGCGCAGACACGGCCACATGTTGAGCACGCAGCAGAAGTAGGGTCGGGGATCCTTTCTTTATGGGATTTTCGCTTCCGGTCCGGGCTCTTGAGGCGCTTTTTCACGAACAGTCTAACACCCTTTTGGACAGCTGGACGCTAGGCGCTGCGGTTGGAGGCAAGCGATTGCCATCCACGAGTTGAAATGCCGCGAGACCTTAAGGGGAGTCCCTAATTGTATCGCTTCATTGGCCATCCAAGGTTTCTTACTCCAGAAGCCAACTCAGAGAAGGAGATCATCTTTGGTAGGAGATCATCTTTGAGCGGGGCCTTCATAATGAGGGTTTCGATCCTGGGCATTTCAGTTCTGCGAAGAACCTCAGTGTTTGAGATTCTGTCCTACCCGGAAATTCCCATGATTCGACGCAGACAGCGGAGGTGGAACTGGTCAAGTTTTACTTGGATTTGCCTCCTATAATAGCGTCCACATCTCACAGCCATAGAGCAGAAAGGTGATGACGACTGCCTTTTAAACTGTCAGCTTAGTGGAAAGTCTGATGCCTCATTCACCCTACACACGTCTCCAAAGTCTGCCAAACGAAGCTTTTGCTTTTGCAAGCCTCTTGGAGACCTCTTTGTCCATGCTGCAATTTGAAGACAGGCAGCTTCCCAGGTATGTAAAGCTCTCCATGTTGTTCAGTGTCGGGCACTCAATCTCAATCTGAGGCTCAGGATGTGTCAGGCCAGGTGCAGGCCGAAGCGTCACTTCTGTTTTTCGCAGGTTAATGGTCAGTCCGAAGGTTTTTGCTGCTTCTGCGAAAACAAGTGGCAAGTTCTTGCAGGGCTGTATGGTTCATTCAATGCTGCAAGCACACAATCGTCTGCAAACAGGAAGTCTCTCACTAGGACCTCCAGGACTTTGGTTTTGTCTTCAGACGTCTAAAGCGTTGATTGTGAAATCAACTCTAACTTTATCCAACTTGAAGTACGCTATAACTTTAAATCAACTTTAAGTTTCCGTTTTAAGAAGAGACTTAACAGTCAAGTATAGTTATAGCTGATCACCATGACTTGATTATTGATTTAGTCAAAACCAAAAACACAGGACGAGGCTGGTTTCCGGTACTGTCTGCTTAAAAACAATACAATACAATACATAAAGCAAAACAAACAACAAAAATACGTATGGGCAATCTCAAGCTTGGTGCTAGTGCTAGTGCTAGTGCTATCTCAGCACTAGCACCGGCGATAAAACCGAACTTGAAATCATGTCGGTGTTGGAAGTCGACCTTAGAATTATGACGTATTTTGTTTGTTTGTTTGCTTTTATTTTTGCATTCAATCAGATGCAATTTGAATGCAAACTTCAAACAGTACAAAGACAAAGAATAACAAGTGCAGTGAAATAAATCGATAACAGTACATAAATAGATATACATAGGTGATTGCATTGAGCAATGTAGATACACAGAAACATAAAATAAGATATACAGTATTTTTCAGTAAACAACAGAGATCAATGAATGCAGGAGACCACCATCATAAGCGATTAAGCTTGAAATGGATGAAGGCCTCATAAAATGACTATCCAACGACATAACTCTCTTGGAGGAAGGTGATCAGGTGAGTGCAGTGCAGTTGCAGGTGAAAGTGCAAGATGCAGTTGAAGGAAGAAAATAGAGATTGACAATAAGATGACAATCTATACTATAAATATTTGTTAGCTCAATTGGTTTGGAGAATATAATTGTATCAAATATCGTTTTAGTGAAGCTTTCAAAGAATAAATACTTGAACAAGACTTTATATTATCCGGGAGATTATTCCAAATGTCCGGACCCGAATGTCTTATAGATTTATGTGTCACTAATAATTTGGGATTCAAAAGGTGGAAATTTCTACATATACGAGTAGGGTACGAATGGACAGAAGTATTGAACCTAAACATGTTATCAAACGATGATGGAAGTTGATCATGTATATATTTAAACATAATTACTGCTACTTGAATAATATTCAAATCAAAAACCTTCAGTGTTTTAAGCTTATGAAATAAAGAATCAATATGAGCCAGAAAATGCGATCCTGTACAAATACGTATAACTTTCTTTTGTAATTTGAATATATCATTTATTTTGGTAGAGCCGCAAGTACCCCATACAACATTGCAATAACGTATATAATAAAAAAAAATGGGAGAATTTAAGGAATCATATAATAGAAATAAAGTTTCACGAGGAAGAAAGAACTTCAGCTTGGAAATTATCCCTATATTTCTAGAAATGCACGTTGTAACATAATGTAAATGCTCATTCCAAGTCAAACTTTCATCTATATATACACCTAAAAATTTTGAATTCGTTTTCTTTTCTAATGGGATATCATCAATGTTAATTGTATCAACGTATCTTCATTATGAGAATGAAGTTTGAAATGAATAAAGTGAGTCTTTTTTTATATTCAAAGAAAGTATATTAAACTTATACCAATTTAATACTTTACTAATTTCAATATTTAAAGTATCATTTTAAATCTTAAGATCTTTGTGAGAATAAAATATATTTGTATCATCAGCAAAGAGAACAAAAGAAAGAAGAGAGGATGTATTTATGATATCATTAACATAAAGAAGGAATAATAGTGGGCCCAGGATTGAGCCTTGAGGAACACCACATTTAATTAAAAGGGGGTCAGATTCACAACCATTAAAAGTAACATATTGTCTTCTATTAGTTAAATAATCTTTAAACCATAAAAGTGCTTGTCCTCGAATTCCATAATGACTAAGTTTGGTGAGTAAAATAGAATGATCAAGAGTATCGAATGCCTTACTCAAATCACAAAATATACCTGCAACATGTTCTTTGTTTGCAAAAGCACTCGTAATCTTGTCATAAATTTGTATTAGTGCTAAATCAGTTGAATATTTTTTTCTGAAACCATATTGATTGGGAATAAGAAAGTCATATTTATTAATAAATTTAAGAAGTCTATTATAAACAATTTTTTTCTAAAATTTTGGATATACTAGGCAATAAAGAAATAGGACGATAATTACTAATTTTATGAGGATCATCTTTTTTATGAACAGGATTAACTTTCGCTATTTTCAGCAGATCAGGGAAAATACCTTGTGATAAAGAAAGATTAAATATATGACTTAACGGTTCTGCGAGTGGATAAACTACTTCTTTCAATAACATCATACTTATTTTATCAAAACCACAAGATTTAGAGCTATTTAAAGATTTAGTGATACTAATGATCTCACTGGGACTTGTTGGATTAAAATAAATAGATTCTTGATTTTGGTCAAAAAGATAATCTGTAAAATGAGCAAAAGTATTGCTAACTTTAGTAGCAAGTTCCGGACCGATGTTAACGAAAAATGAGTTAAATGAATTAGCATACATATTGGGATCATTTATTTTAATGCCGTTGAATGTGATATCATCCGTTGACGGAGAATCAGGCTTTTTACCTAGGACCTCTTTAATAACTTTCCATGTTGCATTAATATTCGAAGAAACCTTTTTCATTCTATCAGAAAAATATAATCTGCGGGATGAACGAATCAATTTTGTCAATTTATTTCGATAAACTTTATACATATTCAAATTAAATTCAGTTGGGTTACGAATATGTAACTTATACAAAAAATCACGAGTGTTTCCGGTTGCAGATGCTGGGCTCGGTGTTGAATGTCGTCTGCTGAACCGAGCTCCGCCGTCTGTGTTATCAATTTACGTGCTTTTTCCCTATTGACTAACACTAGCCCCTAGGGATTGTCATTTTCTTCATTTCAAGTTCGGTGCTGGTGTCAGCGTTGCCGTGCGAGACCCGTATTCACTTCCATAAGAGATGCACGTTTTACGTGCAAAGTCTATGCTATAAATATGGTCGCCTGCGTAAAGAACACGAGCACTCCAGATATGGCTATAGAAATCTGAGCCTGGGAGCAAAATAAAGTTAACTGTGTTTTAAAGAAGTGATGACATTTGTGGCATTTTAATCAGTCTTTCTCGTTACATGTCTAAAACGCAGCAGTTTTTGCTACATCTTTTTATATTTGAATTTAACTATGCGTCATCACTTTTTTCGTCGCGCAGTTCCCGAGGAGCTCGCGGTGCTGTGATTCCAACACCTAGTGCTGGTAATCGATAATTTTGATCGATATCGCCTCGATAATCTGACCGTCGGTGTTGGAGGTCGATTTAACGCTGTTATTTGGGGGCTAGCACTAGCACTATTGCACTAGCACCGAACTTGAAATCACCCATAGTACATGATTGTTTGTCACGGCCACGGAAGCGTGGTCTGCTAGTACCCTAGTGCGCCGCAGTACAGGCCCCTGGGAGCAACTTTTTTCACAGGGGTGCTGAACCCCTGACCCACCCGTTCGGTTGCCGGGACATATTAGCAGCATTTCAGTATTGGGGGGGGGGGGGGGGGGGGCGGGGGGTGCATAGGCCATACAAGCACTGTCGACATTTTTTTTTTTTTTTTTGGGGGGGGGGAGGGGGACAGTGGGAGGTGAAAGGAGGGATAGAGACATTGAAGCGAGGCCGAAAAAGCATTTTTAGTGGAATTCAACAATCTTGTAAACACTTTATGTGGTAAATTTTGAAATTCTCCAATCAAAACAGAAAGAAAACTATGTTCATGGGTGAAATTTTCTTGAACATGGTATCTGGTATCTCTTGATTGATGTGTGGGTCTTTTCACTTTGTATAACTTAGTCCATAGAACTGAGGAGACCTAAAGGGCGAGGGAGTGGGAGGGGTATCCCCCTCCCACTCGAGGAGATCCCTCCCACTCGCGGGAGAGTTTGAATTTTCAGACCTGAAATTCAGCGTTCTGGTGCGCACTTTTGGGGAAATTTTTAAAGAAATATGAAAAATAAATAATCACAGAAATGTGAATGACCACTAAATCGGGGTATATAATCAGCTATTGTTCCGCATGTGGGTCATCACTGTTTAAAAATTGTATTGAATTTGATGAGGCGGGGATGGGATGGGTAGCCCCCTCCAACACGATGGAGCTTTTGCATTTTTAGAATTGAATTGCAATGTACAAAGATCTGATACAAACTCTTGGTGGAATATCCTAAAATATTTTATCAGAGAAGTGTGTGTGTGTCTTTTCATTTTGTATAAGTCCAGAGAAGGGGACCTAAAGGGAGATTTTGAATTTTCAGACCTGAAAATCAGCGTTCTGGCGTACACTTTTGGTGAAATTCTTAAAGAAGTATGAAAAATGAATGATCACAGAAATGTGAATGACCATTAAATCGGGGTATATAGTCGGCTCTTGATCCGCGTGTGCGTCATCACTGTGTAATAAATATATGGCAGTTGATGAGGCAGGGATGGGAGGGGTAGCTCCTTCCCACACAACGGAGCTTTTGCATTTTTAGAATTGAAATACAATGTACAACGATCTGATGCGCACTATTGGTGGAATATCCTGAAATTCGTATCAGACGATAGTAAATCATCTATGTAGGGAGACCAAGCGAGGGAAGGATGTGATGGGAGGATGTATCCCCTCCTACATGGAGAGCTTTTGCATCTTTATAATTACAATTCAAAGATCTAGAATTTCTGGCGCACACTTCTGGTGGAGTACTATAGTATGTAGATATCTAACATAGGCATCCATAATCAATGCATGGGGTGGAGGCTGATATACAGTAGCATATGGTGGAGGGTTTTGGAAGGGGGTGTCCCTTACCCCTCCCATTCGAGAGAGCCTTCGTACTTTGATGATTGAAATGAAAATATTTTTGCTTATACTCAATTATAGTAGTTTATGATGGAATATTTGAAAAAAAAAGTCAAATAAAGAAGCATAAAGCTACTAAATGTAGTGGGGGAATAAAAGTAAACTGAAAGGGGACATCCCCCTTCCAAAATTAAAGAACTTTTGGCGACAGATCTAGTGCGCACTTTTTGATGAAATATTCCGAAAGTGTCAATCTCATAAGTCTATACTAAGTGTATGGAACTTGGCCTAACATGCCTAACGGGGTAGGGTGTGGGAGGGGGTAGGGACATTTTCCATTTTCAGAATTGAAATGAAGCAATATGGTGCGCTTTTGTTAAAATATCTGGACAGTTAGGAAGATCGTGGGTATTCTACTTTTTTTTTTGGGGGGGGGGGGTTGAGGTATATAGCGGGATGGAGAGGGTGGGGTAAAGTGATGTGTTTGCACAGCCCCCACCCAATATTTTTATTCCAGGATTGATGCCATTTAATACGAGGAAACTGTGGCATTTTTGGAATTCATGTGTCATTATCTCGGAAACAAATCTTTGATGGAATTTGGGAAATTATCAATACCCGAAGTGTACTTTATGGAGGGGAACTATTAAGCGGGGAAATGGTTAAGGCCTAAATGAAAGGAGGATAATTCCCACACGAGGGAACTTTTGCATTTTTTTTTAACTGAAATGACATATCTTTTTAGGACTTTGATGAAATGATAATTCGGAAACATGTCAATCTAAAGATATGTACCAAATCCATGGGAAAGGATAAAAGGGGGAGGGCTATCCCCCTCCCATGCGAGAGAGATACATGTATTGTATTTTCAGAATTGAACCGCAACAATTCCTTGCATAGTTTCGGTAAAATATTTGGACAGTTTTCCATCAAAAAAGCAAGAAAATCTCTGACATCCCGAAAATTATGGGGGGGGGGGGTAATATTATGGCAACTGCCCCGCACCCCTGGATATGAGGGAGCTTTCGAATACTCTCGAATAGACAGGAAAATATCGTGGGAAGGGGTATTTCCCTCTAACACGACGGAGATATCGCATTTTCAGAATTGACTGATGCACACTTTGCGTAAAAGATTGGGACAGTCCCCCCCCCCCAAAAAAAAAAAAATCCACATCTTGGAAATGCTTGCTCCCCCGCCCCCTCCATCGACGCTCCCCTGGAGGGGGTACCCTCCCCCTAAATGAAGGAACTTCTACTTTTTTAGAACTGAAATTCAGCAATCTAGTGAGTCCTTCAGATAACATATTTGAAAAAAAAAATCAACAAAAAAGTAAGAAAAGTAAATATCCAGGGACAATGGGAATGCTTAAATAGTGCTGTCTGCGCTTATAAGCTTGTTCTGTGTTGGAGGGGGATACCCCCTCCCACGCTATGGAGATTTTGCATTTTCAGAAGTGAAATTCAATAATTTGAGGCACACTTTGGGTGGGATATTTGGACTGTTTTTTATTAAAAAAAACAAACAAACAATTTTCCCTGTAAAAAAGATAAAAGTTGGGGGTGCAGAAGCACCCCCAACTTTTATTCTTCATAGGGGTGCTACGCCCCCCTGCTCCAAAAAGTCAAGGGTACTGCAGCACCTCCAGCACCCCCGGTTCCCTGGGGCTTGCCGCAGTATGATTAGTGCTACAGCCGCTGAATTTGAAGTATGTTTGCAACAGAGCCGAACAAAATACGCAGTTTTGCGTTGTATTGGCGAAAGTAGGTCCATAGATCTAGTCAAAGAGGTTGTATACCTCTGGCATATCTAGCACATCTCGAGCTCAACGAAAGTCTGCGTACGCGCGTACCGTAACGATCCCTCACACTAATGTTATAGTGTAACAGTATTCACCAAAGATGATAGAGCGCCGCGAAGCGCCGCAAGATAGATCACTCTCCCAAAATAGCGTAGTACGTCATGCGTGCGGGCGGTCGCCATTTTAGTAAGCAAGTTCAGTGTTCACGAAATCTGTCTACATGTAGACCTTATTCTTTTCTGGTACGTCGAAGACTTCAAAGATATTGCGATCATCTGCTCATTGTTCAGCTATAAACTGTTCAAATCGACGTCCAAAAGGCCAGATTTGTCATTTTTCAGGTTCCCGAAAAACAAAGAAAGGTATGTGGACCTCTATATCATGTTTTTTATTTGTAAATAGACTGGGATGTCAACGAAACGCTAGCACTCATTGTAGTCCCACATTAGTATGCATAATAGTGATGTTTGTATGTCGAAAGAAGGTAGCTGCACTGTCTGAGCAGGTAAAAAGGTGAAGAAATTAAGAAGTAAAATTCTGTCAAGTGTCAAAAACAGGATCAGGTACACACGTATATGTAGCTCAGTCATGCAGTGTAAGTTTTATTATTTAATGATCTGATGAATTAATAAATTCAAAGTCAAATTCCTTCAACTGAAATTAGTGACACTGACAACAGACAAGTGAAAGTGGCAGAACTTATTTGAAGTCAGACTCAGCTCAGATGGCGAAGAAATAGCCTAATTGTTTTCTTCACACTCACTCTTTGTGCACTGTCGATGGACTGACTGAAAATATCTGCGTGCAAGGATTTTCACGCAGTAATTGAACTTTATATGTTCAATAGTCTGTAAACTTTAAAATAGTAAAGAGCGTGACCGCCGAGAACTGGTTGACGTCGAAAAGTGTATAGTCTACTCTAATCTTAAAGACTTTCAGCTTGGTCTAATAAACTGTCGATGTTGTGTACAATTGTCATTGAATGTTCGTGTTCATTGAGCCGAAACATAACCCTAAATGGAATAATTATGTGCACTTTGTGCAGTGTAAGCCACCTTGTATAAGTCTAGACCATGTGAATATGTCAGAAAAAAAAATCCTCATTTAAATTCAACTCATTTACTTAAAAAAGGTGATTGTCTGTGATTAAATTTGCTTTAAAGCCTTAAGTATAAGAGAAAGAGAGGTCAGATAGGAAGGAAAGGGAGATGGAGAACTTCCATGTTTTACTTTAATGGAAATTTACTTCTTTCCTCTATTATCTTTTACTCCAGATGTCAGCGATGGGTACAAAACACAAGCGCGAAGACCTTCTTAATCGGACGACTCTTTACCTCTCAAACAACTGCCGCTTATGTTCAGAGCACTTCACAGATGACCAGTTCTCTAACCGTCAGATTAAGAACAGGCTGAAGTGGAATGCAGTTCCGACTGTCTTTCAAGTTCCGAATCCCCCCAAACCTCAGTCCACACCACATCGTCCTATCAAGAGGAAGTGCACTAATGATGACTCTCATACAACAGTGAAGCAAAGAAAAGGTAAGTGTACATGCCCATTCTGCATCGAGAAAACTTCTTCTTTATCTTGTTTGCCAAAGAGCACTTCTTAATGTTGTTGAATGGAGCCTTCTGTTCATTTACATGGAATAATTAAATAGTTGAATAAGGACTAGCCCACTGAAGTAACTGAAGTACTTTATCCAACTTATCTCTAAAAGCACAATTACATTACCAAATAATTTTCATATATAAGTAGAATGGCGCTTGCACACAGATACGTAATTACAAAGTCACCATTATGAATTACCACCTGCCCCAGGCTGTATTTTAGACTTCAAATGAAATGAAATAAAAATATTTTTTTTTTAAGTATAATAATGTATTCATTCTGTAGGCTGAAAAATGGTAAGAAAATACATGTACCCATTTTAAAACATTGATTGAGGGTGTTATTCTTAAAATTGTTTATCGTTTGTTCAAACTTTTGTTTTATCTTCCTAAGATAAAATATCGCTAAAATTGTTTTAAATTGGTCTTCTGAAAATTGTTTACCTCTGGAAGACCGCCCCTAATTTTATCTTTGCCGTACCCATTTGTTGGGAACTAACGAGTCCACGACTCAACACTGATCTTATGTTTGTAAGTCAACCGATGGAAACATCGCTTGTGCCAAAGCATATGTCTTCACATTGCGCGTATCTACTTGCGGGCATGTTTAACCATGGACCTACAACGAATATGTACGCATCTAATATTCTGTCTTGCTGCACTATATCCATGTTTCTGCCAGTTTACGCATTAGAGTGTGGATGGTAATACAACGTATATTGCTCAAAATTTAAGCACGGGAAGAGACGGGAGGATGGGAAGAAAGATAAAACAAAAGTTATAACAAAAGGTAACACAGTTTTCAGAATACTGATTTTGTCTTAAGGCAGAAGATAAAGCATTTTAGAGATAAAACAATTTCCTGAATACCGCCCCTATAGTTCAATTTCCAAAAGTGATTCAGTATTGTGATGAATGAAAAATTGACACATGGAATAATGATTGGTTTTTTTTTATGTTCACTGTAGGGACCTACTCTGTCCTGACTGAACATGCATACAGTTAACCAACGGTGGACAGCCCCAGATCTAAAATGCCCAGGAAATTCTACACCCGCTCCTTTATCATTCACGCCATCGCCTGAACCGTTCGAGCAACTTTCAGCCAGGAAACAGAGTGAACTTCTCAGAAAAGAACGACAGAGAACATTTCGCTTGAAACAAAAGGTGGCATCACTCAAAAAATCCATGGAAACTTGCTTTATAAAGTGTACTTCAGTCATATAGTTTTTATTATTTTCACATTTGATTTCAAATTACAACAGATTTTATAGGTCTGATGATGTGTGGCAGTATGAATGATACAGTGCATAAATCACTAATACGTGTTTTATCAGTGAACAGATGTAAGTTCAGGACCTTGAGGACCTTGAGTTTCATCGTTGACTTTCATGGTTCCTTGAAACTCGCATCTTATCTACAGTAGTTTTTACATTAATGCTTCATGACTGCATGCCACCAGTAAGACTTACAATGCCATTTGAAAGAAGGTGCATATAATAATGTGTTGACAAGTTACATACAGTAATGTATGACAGAACATCCAGGTTTTGTTTGAATGCGTACACATTATGAGTTCATTTTTTTGTTCTGAGGCTGTTCTCGATATCATGCCAATTCCAAGTATTTCCATTCCCTTTTGATGTATCTTAATGGTGTTAAACTTTTCAGCTTTTCTGTGTTGAGATCAGGATGAAAGAAAATGTATTTTCAAAACCAATTTGAATAATTTATTAAAAGTAACAAGTGTATGTACATGACTTTTACTTTTGCAAGTTGAAGTGTGTGTGTGTGTGTGTGTGTACGTGTATGTGTGTGCATGCATGCATGTGAGTGTGTGTGTGTGTATTTCCCTAACTTGTTAGGGCATTCAACTTTTTTTCCTGGGAGCAGGGTCAATTACAAATCTCTGGCATGTTTCACGATCTAGGGTAATCTAAGGAAATGAACCAGTAACTCTTCTACAAATAGCACAACATCCCCTCCCAGCTACTTAATATCAGTGGCTTGGCCAGGGTGGAGTGAGAGGGTGGGGTGAGTTTCCAGAAGCAGGACAAGCTGGTAAGAAAAAAAGATTAAAATGGTCGCAAGCAGAGAACAGGTCATAAATGGTCTAACAATGTTAACTCGGGGGGGTCTTTATTTGTGGTGAAGAATTCATTAAAATAGTGGAACAAAGTGATTTATGTATTTATTGGGGGCAGTTCCCCCCCCCCCCCATGACACAAGTTTTTTTCATACTGTTAAGTTGATAATACTTTTACTAGCAATTTATTAGTGAGAAAAAACTTCACTAAAGCCTAAAGGCACCAAGTTAAAGGGTGTGTACAGTTCTGGTCAAGGTGAGGATTTAGCTTTTAATGTTTTGTGAGATATTCAGAAACCACTCTTTGAGATGTCAAAGAGCATGCAGTTCTAAGGGATATCAAAAGTTTATTCGATGAAAATCGGTTTTGAAATGGCTGAGATATCCAAAAATAAGGTGAAACAAAGAGATCCTAATAAAGTTGTGGCATGTCGCCTTTTATTATTAGCACTTTTTTGGATATCTCAGCCATTTGAAAACCAATTTTCATCAAATAAATGTTGAATCCTTCTTAAAATTACATGCTCTTTCATATTTCATAAGAGGCTTTTCATTATCTCACTTAGGAATGTTCAAAACATGAATCCCCACCTCAACCAGTACTGTACAGTCCCTTTCACAATTATTTTGGGATTGGACTACTGGTCCAGAAGGTAATTGCCAGGCTTCAAGAGAGAGAGAAAAAAATGAAGCATGGAGAGAGAGAGAGCGCACAAGTAACACTATCACCGAGCAGCATACATGTAGGCCCTCTTCGCCTGTGTTGCTCGATCACATAAGAGACTGGGGCAACGGCACTTGCTTACTAAAATGGCGGACGTTCCACTCCATTGCGTACTACACCCTAATGTACGTGTTTTCGGTTGAGTGATCTATCTTGCGCCCCTAAGCGGCGCTCTATCATCTTTGGTATTCACTGACATGGATTTAAACGTACAGTAACTGACTGTCCAATGTGAAGGTGGTGTGTACATTATATCAAGTCTGGTGTGTTTACGTGTAGGATTATGGAAACCTGTCAGAGTATGGTGACTGCTATAGCTTGTTTTTACATCTACGGTGCAGATCAGCTTTGTAAAGAATAGATTGCGAGTCTACCGTATATCGATATTCTGGAACCTAGATCTAGTAGACGCAGAGTTACGCTCTAGTCTGCAGTGTTACGGTAAGTACAAACGACCCGCTAGATAGATCTTACTGTCGTACTCGGTGCTATACTGCCTATAGAATAAAACTCTTTATTTTCTGTATAGGCCTACTAAACTATTAATTAGTATGTAATGAACTAGCTCTACGTAGGCTGCCTACGCACGTCAGAAATCGCTGGTTTCCTCGCATATTCTTTGGCGAGATATGCATCGCACACTGACGTAGTTCCAGCGTTCGGTTGCTTGCCCTTGCTGGCGGTGGCTTGATGGGCGGGCAGGCGGGCCGAGACCCCGGGCGCGCAGGGTAGTATTGAGACTGATGTCTAACGTTAGGTTTTTGCGTGCAGCAGTTGCGTAAGCAATGCATGCCGATCGGGAATTTCATGCAAGGAAAATACCATAACTAGATGAAAGAAACGTAACTACAATGTTAGAGAAAGTGAGCAGTTGACAGACAAACATTTGTGACAAGACCCCAGCTGGACTAGGAAAGTGTATTAGTCATCTTTCTCCTGTAAATTGCCTTACAATTGAGTCTACCTAGACTGTCTCCACTTAAAGTTAATATTTTATCAACTATAAAGTTTCCATGGATTTGGAGCGGTTGAGAAAACTTGAAGTTGATTTGGAAGGAAGTTAAAGTGGATTTCAATTCTGGGTCTCTTGATAAAACGGACTTGAAGTTGATTTGGAAGTTAATCATAGATTAATCATAGACTAAGTGGACTTAGAGTTGATTTGAGAGGTTAATCCTAGATTATCTTGACTTAGAGTTAATTAAATGTTTGATCTTTTGATAAAACGTGGCCCTGGTCTTTGTTCTCGGCACTTCTCTTGTAGCTACCGTATTGCGAAGACCATGTCTATTGTCCCCCTGTTGTTCCTAAATCCACACTGGCTCTCAGAGACCACGTCGTCCAGCAGGTGGTGTGTGATGCGGTTCAGAACAACACGGGCCATGATCTTTCCTGCGATGCTCAGCAGTGAGATGCCCCTGTGGTTGTCACATGAAACTCTGCCCCCCCCCCCCCTCCCTTCTTTTCAGATGCACGATTTGGGCGTCCTTGAAGTCATGTCGCACTAACCCTTCCTCCCAGAAATGCTGCGTTAGCTCAGTCAGCTATATGGCAATAGCTTCACCCCTCTCTTTGAAGATTGTTAGTGGCATTCTTTCAGGACCATGTGATTTACCCGCATGTAGTTGCTCGATGGCCTTCTAGGTTTCTGCTAACGTTGAAGGTAATCAAGCCAAATCAGGAATGGGCACTGTGGCATGTCTTCTCATTAAGCAGGGTTAAATCTGCAGAGCGCACAGGCGCCATTGCATTCGGTTTGAGGCAATACACGTCTTTCAGGCCGGCAGAGAATTTCATGGAGTTGTGCTCGTCTGTGTAATGCTGTTCTGCAGCATTGTTCTCCCACGACTTGAGTCTTACACCTGTCCCGGCTCAGTGAGCACTTTTCCTCTGATGTTCTTGAGGCTAATGTTCTTGGCTTGGGAGTCTTTTTCGCTGAGCCAGGCTGTGAAGGCTTCTTTCTTTTCCTAGAGGAGGGTGGTTATCTCCCTGTTGATGTTGTCAAACCAGTCTTAGTGTTCCCGTTTGATGCAGCCATGGGTCAGACTGGCATCTAGGAAGTTGGCCCAGGCCTCCTCAAAGTTTCCCTCTGCTGGCAGGTGTTCAAACTGGTTTACAAAGTTGGCGATGAGGGTCTCTTTTGTGTTTAGTTCACTAAGTTTCTGGACGTCCAGTTTGTTTTTTGTTTCACTTTTTTAAACATCAGCTTTCTGACGATGAAAAAGGAAAGTCTGCACCTCAACAACAGGTGGTCTGTCCAGCAGTCATCTCCCCCATTACCCTCGTTATGCGAATATTCTGGATATCGCGGCCCCTGGTGATAACGTAGTCAATCAGGTGCCAGTGCTTGGATCTTGGGTGCATCCAGGTAGCTTTGTGGATATCGGGCAGTTGGAACAGGATGTTGGTGATGGCGAGTCCATGTTCAGCGCAGAAGGTGAATAGCAGTTGGTCGCTGGTGCTCTCACTGCCGATACCATGTGGTCCTATGACATCTGGCCAAGACTGGGCATCTCTGCCTACACGGGCATTGAAGTCCCCGAGTATCAGAAGTTTGTCTTTACGAACTGACAGTAGCATTTTGGTGAGGTTCTGATAGAACAGCTCTTTCTGCTCCAGAGTGTAGACTATGGTGGGGGCATATGCACTGATGAGTGTCAAGTGCATCTTGCCATGGAAAGGGATTCTCATCACTATCAGGCGGTCGTTGATTTCTCTCGGGAGGGACTCAAGGTTCTCGACGAGGGCGGGGCAACTGGCCAACTCCTGCTTCCCTGTGTTCATCCAGTGCCTTCCCTGACCAAAAGAAAGTGTATCTATACAGCTCCAGCCTCGTTGATCTCCTCCGTGTCTGCGGGGCGTGTCTCACTTAGGGCAGCACTATCAGTGCTGTATCTCAGCAGTTTTGGACCCACAAGTGTTGCTGACGTTGTGGTCTATCGCAGGTTTGGTTGGTTGTCCATGAGTTTCCTGATGTTTCATGATCCAACACGTAAGGTATTTTTCCGGCGGTAGGATTTTGAGTTTATATTTCGTATTTCACTCGTGTTACGACCGCGTGGTAGATGACCACGTAGATGACCGCGGTATGCTGACAGGATGAAGATGAGGCAAGTTTTTTTAGGTCATTTTTTCTAGCCCCTTTATACCCCCTGAGGGGAAGCAGTACGTCCGTGAAGAGGGCTGCTCCGTCGTCAGAGTGGCTGAAAACCTATGCCTTTGCCCAGGTAGGCTGTAGAAAGACCATCCTTGCCCTGAACGCCTGAGTGCAGGTCCATCGCTAAAAGCTCCATGGCTAAAAGCTCCCAGCGCCATCTTGCACCTGCCACATACACTACTCGCCTATCGCCTGAGCACTTGGAAGAAAAAGTGGAGGGTAGAGTCACTGAATCATGGGAGAGAAAAACTGTGGAGGCCTTAATTCGGTTGCCCAAGCGCAGGACTCCCCTCTCGGTCCAGCCGATCTAGCCAGGAGAAACGTAGAACAACACATCCTAGCCACGACTGGACTGCAGGAGCTGCCGGAGAGATGATGAACTGCTTCACTTAACCGCCTTAGGGGCTCCGCTCCGGATTTTGTTTAACCAAACCCTTTGTTTAACCAAACCCCTACCCGCAAGGCAGCGGGAGACTCGTGGAGGGCGGAAACAGTTCTCTAACGGTACAGGACCAGAAGGACCTGCCCATTGCCCAGAATGATGATAATGATAATAATGATAGTAATGCGTTATTTACCCAGAGTAGCCTCTTCAGTGTTGCCACTGCTCTACCAGAGGGCTCTGCCCTCATTATCACCCCAGCATTGACAGGTACCTATTTTAATATACACCTGGGCGGAGAGGGACATAGTGAGTAAAAACATCTTGTCCTAGGGGGTCTAGGGCAACTACCCCCTGGGCAATTACCCCGGACCCTTCCCCTGGCCCTAATCCTAATCCTAATCCTGAACCTAATCCTAACCCGCACCCAAACTCCTAACACTAAACCTAACCCTAACCCTAATCTTAACTCTAACCTTACCACTAACCAGTATTTAGCCGGGGGTAATTGCCCTCTGGGGGTAATTGCCCGGATACGGTCCAAGGACATAAGCACTAGGCGAGAATCGAACTCGGGTCCTCCGATTGGTAGTCGGGAGTCTTGTTTAATACTTTGGTATTATTATGTCCCTTTTCTCAAAAAGGGGCCCTTCAAGTTTCAGCAAAATACTATCTTGTGATATCAGAGAGAAACTCCTTTTAAAAGGGGATATCCACCCAAAAACAAAAACAAAATAGTTAAAATCAAAAGAAAGAGAAAAATGCTCCCTATAGAACGATATAAAAATGACAGAAGTCGGATAAGAAATAAGGAAAATATGATATTACACAATTTGACATATTTTCTGAAAACATTTTTTGACCAGTCTTTATGAATTTTTGAATGAGCTAGTCGATGATGCCATTACGTCACATTCTTTTTCATGTATCGTATATCACATTCAAAAAAAATGTTGTCTTTTAATGCCTAATACGTGTAAAAGCATGTTCCCATACCAATATATGTATATATATATATATATATATATATATATATATATACATATATATATAGGTAAACTGGCACCTCGTCTACGACCACACTGTCCACTGTTCACCTAGTCTAATGCCATCCCGTCTAAACTCGCTTCGTCTACTACCAACTCGTCTACCAACCATTTTGTCTAAATGCCAATTAGTCTAATTGCCATTTCGTCTACTAACCATTTAATCTAATCTCTAATTTGTCTAAGTCACATTTTGTCTAATACCCATTTTGTCTATTGAACATTTCGTCTATTAATCATTAGGTCTATGAATGAAATAGTCTACAGCTCATTTTGTCTACTAGCCAATTGGTCTACATTCACCTTGTCTAATACTCAATTAGTCTAATAACCAGTTAGTCTACTCCCAACTGGTCTACACCCAACCCATCTACTCCCAACTGGTCTACTTCCAACTGGTCTACTCCCAACTGGTCTACTCCCAACCGGTCTACACCCAACTGGTCTACTCCCAACTGGTCTACTCCCAACTGGTCTACTTGTTATATAGTTTGTTTGTTTTTTGTCTACTCCAAACTCCTTACTTAAGTCTACTTCATCTAGTTTCCTTTCCCATTGAAATAGGTTAAACACTCTTGGTGCCCCATTTGGTTTGAATTTTTTGTTCTCATTAATTTATGACAATTTTATTAATTTGTATTATAAAAAAAAACAATGTCACAGTGTGAAAAACTTGCTGTGTTACATTTGTGTACTAAACGCGATGAAATATTACTCGATAATTCCTCATTCGGGATCCAGCCAAGATCGCTGCATGCATGGACGGAGGTGGACGGGGTGGGCGGTCGAAATGTAATTCTGTTTCGTATGACTGACAATTCGTTTGTGATGGAGGATTGTAACTGAGCTAGTTTATTATCATTTTGTTATTTTACGGCCAGGATGTTGACTGGATAGTCGTGTCTCACCATTAATATGTCTTTATATTCAGCATGTGTGGAATAATTAACAACTTTAAAGAATAGACTATTATTGATTTTTGTTATGAATAGTTCGTGACAGTCAGACGGACTGGACACTAGATAAAGTGTTATATTCATTATTAGAATGACCAGATAGGAATGATCAGTTTGGGTAAATTGTTGAGAGTATGTTGGGAGTAGACCAATATTGGGTATAGACGAGTTGGGAGTAGGCGAGTTGGGAGTAGACCAGATGGGAGTAGACGAGTTGGGAGTAGACCAGATGGGAGTAGACCAGTTGGGAGTAGACCAATTGGGTATAGACCAGTTGGGTGTAGACCAGTTGGGAGTAGACCAGTTGAGTGTAGACCAGTTGGGTGTAGACCAGATGGGTACAGACCATGTTGGGTGTAGACGAACTAAGGGTTGGACGATATGATAACTAGACAAAGTGAATGTAGACGAGATGACTTGTAGACGAGGTGGGAGTAGACAAAGTGGCAGTAGGCGAAATGGATATTAGACGACATGACAAGTAGACATTGTGAGTATAGACGACTTGGCTATTAGATCAATTGCTCAGTAGACGAAATGCTCCTTACACGAGTTGGGTATTAGACTGTACGGGTAGTGGGCAAAGTGACTATTTGACAATATGTGTACTAGACAAAACAAGTTGTAGACCAAATGGGTATTAGACGAATCGGTAATAGACGATTTGCCAGTAGACCAATTGGAAAATAGACAGAGCGGCTGTAGACGAGGTCACTATAAACCTATATATAGGAGTTAACATTTGTGCTTTTTATTTTGGGTGGTTCTAAAACACATTTCATGTTCATTCAGTTGAAATACAAGAACTTTGTCATTTCTGTATACAAAATGAATGAGAAATGGCGAAGGCATAACATCGTAAACTTGCTGATTTTGATATTCATAACAACTGGTCGAGAAGTGTCTTCCGACAAATTGTAAACTTTCAAAATGTGATAACTTCCTTAAGGCCGTGTCACAACTTTCCGGGCAAGCTAACCGGTCTTGTTGCGAGGAGGGATTTTCCGCACGCAGGAAAATTTTCCGCGGGCGGACAAGAATGTTTGCGAGTTTCGCACCTGTTTCTTACCAACTAGACGCGTACTACTTACCATCTACTTGCGTGTATTCCGTGTGACTTGCCTGAGAGCTTTGAAACCGAACTGTTTTCTGTTACGAGCGACTTACAGGTGCTGAGATGTACCTGCGTTGGAGTTGCCTGCGAGGTGCTGCTGGTAAGGGTCTCATACTGGTGTTCTGCGTGTACCTCTGCGAGCGAACCCCCATAACTCACTCGGAACAAGTTTTGAGCATGCTCAAGGCCTTGTCATAACACATCTGGGGAAGTTTTGCTGCTTGACTTGCGGGGAAACGAATTTGCTACCAGGAGCTCTCCGTAGCTGGTCCGCACCTGACAGGATCTGACGCGTATTTCGCCTGTAGTTGCCCGGAGGTGCGCACTCAAGTCCGATTTAACCGCAGCCAAGTTTTGAGCATGACCAAAAATTTTTCCGGGTGAGTCGCGGGAATGCCCGGAGAAGTCCACGCAGAACGCCAGTAGGAGGCCCTTAGCGGCAGCACCTCGCTGGCAACTCTCACGCAGGTACTTCGCAGTCCCTTATGCAGCCAAGATAATGACATTCTGTGGGACTTCGGCCATCCCTTCAGAGAAATTCCTTCGCTGAGTTGTCAGTCCCCAAGCGACTGGTACAAAGGTCACACAGTATACTCGCAAGTAGAATTTAAGTAGAACGCGTCAAGCAAGTGAGACACATGCACTGACTCGCTCAAATCCTTTTCCGCCCTCTGGAATGTCCGGTATGCTGGAAAATCCCTACACTCAACAAGCCTGCGTAACTTGCCCGGAAACGTATGACAGGGTTTAAACATAGTTGCGGGTAAAAAGATTTTCGTGCGCACCTCCGGGCGACTACGGATGAGATACGTGCTAGGTACTGTCATATGCGGGTCATCAGCGGGGACCTCCGGGTAGTAAAAATTGTTCTTCGCAAGTCCTACGCAAGGCTTGCCCGGAAAGGTGTGACACGGCCTTTATTTCTTATCTGATTTTGAACATTTTTTGCACTGTTCTGGGGGGATTAAACTTTAGGGAGGGTTCCTTCTTTAACCACTTGCCCGTATACGTCTTCTGTGCAAGAGACCCTTATGTACAAGCATAACTGAAAGAAAGATGAATAAACTTTAAATTTGAAACTTGAACTGGATCCCGAATAGAATCGTATGAAAAAAAGTTTTGGGGCGACGAACCTTTACCATCATTATTAAAATCATTTAAATGAGCGCGTCTTCGAAATTGTCACATCAAGTTACTTTAGATTTGAATTGTAGTATACTTAGTTCATCATTATCTTTTTTTTTCTTTAATTCCTGGAACATTATTTCCCTTCCTGTCTCACCAATGCTAGTTTCTTTTTTATCGTGACTTTTCCCATTTCTTCTACTTTCTTAATCTTTCAACCTACATTGCATTTGCCCATTTTCTTTTCATTTATTCGTCTTGCAATCACTTTTCAAAATGTATATTTTTTATGCATCGATTTATTCTTATGGAAGGTATTCAAAGAGACAGATGACAGTCCACATAGTAGGATGGAACAGCCCGATGGTGATGAAGTCAAACACGGTATAGTTGATACTGAGACAAGTGAGTTTATAGCTGATGGTATTTGTCCACTGAGTCCCATGGAAATTATATCTAGTTCAGTTGTCACTTGAAAAGAAAATACAGTCAGGATTAGCCTGGATATCGTCATCAACGTATG
This sequence comes from Diadema setosum, assembly GCF_964275005.1. NCBI lineage: Eukaryota > Metazoa > Echinodermata > Echinoidea > Diadematoida > Diadematidae > Diadema > Diadema setosum. The sequence continues at coordinate 5,962,062 of NC_092692.1, read as the reverse complement.
CAGGACAGGAATGCCTGCATACAATTATATAATGACTTGAATAATTTCTAATTGATAGGATACACGCCTTGAAAACCTTAATGGCGACGTTCAGAATAGCTGGGTAATCTATCTGGTCTGCTGACTGCATGTCATGAGCTAACAGGAAATGTGCTTGCATACTCGACTAGCATGATAATTACTAGAATATATCAGCGACATCAAGCACAGTGTCAAGACAAACCGAGAGAAAAACTGGTGAAATAATGTCCCTCTTCGTTAATAGTTTGTTTGATTGTATTAGTGTATTTATTGAATATCTAATGACTTTAATATCAATTTGTTCTTTGATCTGTTCATTCATCTATCATTTCCAAGATCCTCTGCGTGGTGAATTACAGGTAGGCAGGGAAACTGCTGAAGAATTTAATGGCGGAGCCGACGGGGATGACGCTGAAGACCTGTGGTTTTTCCACTCGGGGGTGTGTGGGGTAGGCCAAAAGATCAGCTCACAGGCTGAGACGAAGCACGTCAAAAGCGATGTACAGCCACGGGATATGCAGCTAGACAAGATTGGTAAGGCAGCAGGTAAGTTTTTATAGTCAGCAGGTTTCACATTAGCACTGTATTTGTCAGATATGGCTAGCTATAATAGACAGGATTTTCTTTTTTTTTTATTTCACAAACATTTATACTTTTAAAGTATAAGGCAATCATCCATTGTAACATGGACCTACTTAGGTCCATGATCGTAGCAAAAGGAAGCATGCAGTACTAGTAAATGCTCCTAATGAGGCCTTGCAATCACTTTTCAAAATCTACATTTTTTATGCCTCGATTTATTCTTTTGGAAGATATTCAAAGAGACAGATTAAAGGAAACATAGTAGGATGGAAAGGCAACACAGACATGGATAGTTAATCAGGGGCGTCGAACAAAAAAAAAAGAAAGAGTTATTATCAGGAATACACTATAAAATGCGTGCATAATCATCAGCGTTAAACGCATCTGCCAGACATTTTGGACGTCCCCCCCCCCCAAAAAAAAAAAAAAAATACAGTCTCATTACTTTCGTGGTTTTTGGTTTATTTGTTTGTTTGTTTGTTTGTTTTTTGTTGTTAAAGTGTTTTATCGAAACTGCTTTTCTGACGGAGTCTTTATCTGTATCAAATTGTTTTGGTAGCACGTGCGGACTGCACCAACATCGACTGTCTGACGATGGATTACAGCTGGGACACAACACAGGCGACAAGAATGCAAAAGGTAATTATTAGTAATGGATGTAGGCCTATATCATATTTGTATAATGGTAATTTTGTAGGTGTAAAGCAGGGGCTGTTGTGACGGTCAGAGGGCAATTGGGCATTTTTGGCATTGTTTTTAGATTCCCTGAGATAATTAAGCGTCTGTAACCAGACAGTTGATCCTTATATACCGATACTTGCCAAGCAGCAAACCAAACTGACAACAGCACTGTCTTCTTTAACACCGATAGTATTTGACAATGGTAATGTTCAAAATTGTTTCTTTATGCAATCAGAGGAAGGCTATTAACCAAATAGGTATTTCCCCATCAGTTAATTGACACACCGTGCAGGTCATTTGAGACCCTGCATCACAAAACCAACAAAAAGTCGCCTGACATGGCTTTTTGGTTAAGTTGAGATTCTTTAAGATATCAGAATTGAAAGTGTGAAAAGGATATTTTGTGAAATGAAAATGGACCTCTAAGACATGTCTAATCGCACTTTTCTATAATATGCTGTTACTGTTAAAACTGCTGAAAACAATATATCACATTGGTTTCAGAAACCCAGATTTATGAATTACATAGAAGAACTACTCTTCCAGAAAACAACAAAATTAACATTGCCTAGGCTCATCCTACTCACCTACCTTCATCTACTTTGTGCCCTCATGCAAAATCAGGTTGTGTGACGTTGTGTTGGTTTTGTGGTGCACGGTCATAATATGTGGTCTATACGCTAAATCATTCTTCGTTTAAATATGATTTTCATAAGAGTACACTCTTAAAATAGTTGGGCACAAAAATGCCCAACTTTTAACCAACATTGGGCAACATACTGTCCACTCAACTATTGGTTAAAATCTGCCCAACTGATGTTTGGTAATGAGTTTGCTATGTGGTTGGGCAAATTAAATTGCCTATCAGCTGTTGACCAATTAGACTTTTCCCAACTTTGCAATTTCCCAACCGCTGGTTATATTTTGAGTTTGGTAATCATTTGCCCATCTGATTTTGCCCAAGATATTGCCCAACTCCATTTGTCCAACTGTTTAGTAAGTTGATTTTGGTTAATTAAAACTTTTGAGTTGAATTTTTGATGTATGGGTGTTTATCAAAACATGTGTATGTCAAGACATTGTTCATATCTAACCTATCATAATCCTACAGCTGGTCGTAAAGCCTATACCTACAAGTACATCTAGGCTTAGCCTATATCCTAGACCTAGTAAGTACCAGGGATATTCCATTCACATACAATATATAGGGTCATTTAGTTGTAATGCTTTATGACATAGTTACCATGTAGATTACACTTTAACTATAAAAAATATGAAAATAACTCATCAGAGATACAAGATGAAATTGTGAAAATTACGGCAATAATGTTCAATAAATTTCTAAACCTATCAGAAATTTCAGATTTTATTGAAATCATAAAAAACACATTGAATTTAACAATATCTTATCTTTTTCACGAAGAGGATTTGAACAGCTTATGAATATTTATGAGCAAAAATAAAAAACAAAAACCCCAGAAACCAATAGAAACCAAGTGGTATCAACTGGTATCAAAATGTCAATATTTTAGTTACTGGGTTTTAATCTGGAATGAAGTGGTAGGCAAGTCCAGGCAGGTATATGGATTTCAAATTGTGTCATCTAACAATTGTCTAACTATATTCACATAAACCGACACACACACGCACGCACACACACACACACACACACACACATACACACACACACCACAAAGTAGCAATCTTGTAGGAGTATCCTATAGTTTGCTCCCACAGACAGATCATATCATATCATATTAATCATTATACAGTATATACAGTGCGTATCAAAAAAAAACGCAACAAGATTTAATTTCATATTTGTGAAGATGATGTTAATTTTAAACCAAAGTGAGTAGCAAAATCTTAAAGCCACATATCTCCTCTTTCCAATGATATCTTAATTATTATTACACAGTCATGGATGGCTGAGTAATCATTCTTTTTGGACAATGGGTCAATTTGGACTTGGGACCAAGTTTCAGTTAATAAGATCAGCATAAATCCTTTTCAATTCTCCTTTTTTGTTTTTGTTTTTTGTTGGAAAGCTGAATGTCTGGGCTGGACTTTGTGGAAATGGATTGGCCCTAAGGCCCTTCCTCTTTTGAAAACACAACGTAAACGGAAATGGATACTTACAAATTTTAAATGAACATGTGCTTCCTGAATTAATGGAAATTTTTCCTAACAAAGGGGTGTGTTCAGACGCCTATGGTGGGCCCGAGGATGGCGCACCAGCTCATCGACTAGTTGAAGTAAGAAACAGATTGGCTGAGGTATTTGGAAATTGGGTGATTGCCTGTTAACATGATGTGGAGTGGCCACCATGATCTCTGGATCTGACTTGTTGTGACTTTTTCTTTGGGGTTATCTCAAGAGCAAAGTGTTCATTACCCCTCCGCCTGACATTGCAACTCTGAGACAAAGAATCACTGATGAGTTTGAAGCTCGACGCCAACAAGCCCCAATGATACGCATGGCTGTGCGTGAGATGGATAAAAGAGCTAATCTCTGTGTGGAAAGGAATGGTGTCCATAATGAGGGACATGGGATGTATATGTTAAAAAGATATAGCCGAAAGAAGACAATGGTAAGTTGCGATTATTGATATCATTATTCAATTTGTTAAGTTTAATTTCTAATAAGGTGCATTGATTCTTGCAGTGTCTAAACTTGGTTCCAAGTCCAATTTTACCCATTGTCCAAAAAGAATGATTACTCAGCCATCCATGACCGTGAAAGAATAAATAAGATATTATTTGAAAGAGGAGATATGTGGTTTTAAGATGTTGATTCTCACTTTCGTGTAAAATTAACACAATCTTCACAAATTTGAAATCAAATCTTGTATTTTTTATACGCACTGTATATATACTAGGTGTTTCAAAAAACATTTCCCATTTTTGATTCTTTATAATTCAAAAACCAGATAACATTGTCATTGATATGAGTCATAGCTGAATAGTGTACAATTTGGTAGAAGGTGGTTTAAATAGTTATGAAAGCATAAATCAGTTTCATGAAATCCATGATTAATTTTACAGTTAGGTTCCAGATTTTGCTCTATTTTCAACCCTCTTTACAAAATTTCACTTTGCACAGGGGTCAATGGGTGTTTATGGCAGTGTGTGCCTGACAATGGTCCTGAACAATGGCCAGGGTTTGAATGCTTCATTATTTAATTCATGAGAAATTCCACTATCACAACTAGTCTTTATTCAGCCTCTGGCAGTATCTGTGTAAAGTCAAACGCCTGCCGATACTGTCGTTGAGTCGTGACAGTGCTCTCCCTACTTCTGAAAAACAAAATTACAATGATGACCTTCTGTTCTATCGTAAACATGGTGACAGGAAGCAAAAAAAAAAAAAAAATCAATCAGAGTATACACTATATCGTGTGTATATAGAGCCTTAAATTCATCTACTGTGGAGCAAATCGCCCCAATGATAAATGCTGCTGAACTCTTTACCAAAAATGATATCTTTTTATCGAAAAAGCGAAAAATTTGTCAGACTATTTGTGACCCTACACCTCAAAACAAACAAAAAGTCGCCAGGCACGAATTTTTAGTTAAGACCATATTCTGAAAGAACAGACTTTAAGCTTTAAAAGATGTATAACTCAAATCAAATGGACTCTCCTAACCTATCTAAATATTGGAAAGAAAGCACAAACTCAGGAAAAGTGTGAACTGAGAAAAGAGGCTCTGAAGTACAGTGTCTATTCAAGCGCTTAATCTTTACCAAACTGTGCTGGCTGTGCGATGAATGGGACAAAAAACAGGAAGTAAACCACCAGAGTAACAACATGGAAGGGATTATCAGATTAAACTGAAATTAAACATGCTTCATTAAGACATTCTGTCCATAATTAATGCCAACTTTCAAAGCAGTAGCACTATCTTTTCAAACGTTATTAGAGTTGAAAGTGAAGATTGTGGACAAGGTTTTTCAGAAATGAAAAAGGGATTTTAAAGACACACCTAATCACACTATTCTACCAATAATGTTCGAGATAAACTGCTGAAAAAAAAAACCCCACACTTTCCTGCCCGTTTTATGATACCAAATTTTAGCATAATGTAATAGAAGACCCGCTCTTTCACAAAATATGAAAAAGTCAAGTTCGGCTAGGTTGACCCGTATCACTTATATGGGTCAAGTCCTCATGCAAAATCAGTGTGTGCGACTTTATGTTCGTTTTGAGGTGCACGGTCACATTTAATTAGTAGACAGCTGTATCAAAATGAGGAACTTTAGATAATTTATGCTTATTTATCTCCCAAATTTAGTGATAATGTGAAGCAAAATTTCAAAATGACTGCCAGCTGGAATGAAATGAGGTGTTTACAAGCACATCGAAACATGTGCTTACCTTTTCATGTGCATATATTTTACCCTTTACCGTGCATTAATTCAGAATAGCAGTGCCCAGGGCAATCCACACGAATTATTGATTAAGCATTCGTGTGCCTGGGAGCGCGAGACTGACGCCTAGTCAACAGTTGGTTCAGGCATGTCCATTGTTAAGGGCCATTGTCAGCACACACTCACATACACATCATTGGTTCCTGTGCAAAGTTAAATTTTTGCACAGAGTGTTAAAATTTGACCAAAATCTGAAACCTTACTTCAAAATCAATCTAAGATTAATTGAACTGATTTATGCTTTTACATTTAAATCAACTTCAACAAAATTGTACATTATCAGCTATTACTCATATTATTGACTGTTTTATCGGATGAATAGTTGTTGAACTATTAATGATCAAAAGTGGGAAATGTTTTTTGAAACATTTAGTATAATATACTGTATGTATAGAAAATGCCGTGTGTGTGTGTGTGTGTGTGTGTGTGTTGTCCCAACGGCGTAAATCCGTGTTGAAAAGCGGGGGGGGGGGGGGATGATCGGTGATAGTCACCATCACCACGATTACAAGCCCATAACTGGACGGGTGCAGCCAGTGGCGTACCTGGGTCAAGACATGGGAGGGGGAGGGGCACCTCGTCGAAAAGTAGTTTTGAGGGTGTGTATGCTTGTGCGTGCGTGCGTGTGTATGTGTGTGTGCGCATATGTGCGTGTGCTGTCAGTCTGCAAACAATGGGGACTGCAATACAAAACGGAATGTGATACATTCCACAGGGCAGACATTGAGCAACATTGTAAGTTTTCCTTATGGCAGATGTATGGATTATGGAATGACGATGTGAAACGACAAATTACTGGCAGCAACATCAGGAGAATATTGCATAACAATTAAATGCGAGCGAGCGGAGCGAGCGAGCTTGAAAATTTTGACATTTTCCAATCCCCAAACTGCCGTTTGTAGCTATTTTTTTTCACTTTGGAAATTAAGGGGGGGGGGGCGCACCGGACGCAACTGCTGGCAATTACTGGCAGCCATATCAGTAAAATGGCATAACGATTAAATGTGACTCTGCACCTCAAAACAAACAAAAAGTCGCCAGACATGAATTTTTAGTTCAGACCATATTCTGAAAGAGCAGACTTTATGCTTTAAAATGATGTATAACTCAGATCAAATGGACTCTCCTAACCTATCTAAATATTGGAAAGAAAGCACACACTCAGGAAAAGTGTGAACTGAGAAAAGAGGCTCTGAAGTACATTGTCTATTCAAGCGCTTAATCTTTGCCAAACCGTGCTGGCTGTGCGATGAATGAGACAAAAACAGGAAGTGAACCACCAGAGTAACAACAATGAAGGGATTATTAGATTAAACTGAAATTACGCATGCCTCATTAACACATTCTGTCCATAATCAATGCCAACTTTCAAAGCAGTAGCACTATCCTTTCAAAAGTTATTAGAGTTGAAAGCGAAGAGTGTGGACAAGGTTTTTCAGAAATGAAAAAGGGATTCTAAAGACACACCTAATCACACTATTCTACCAAAAATGTTCGAGATAAACTGCTAAAAAAACACACTTTCCTGTCCGTTTTATGATACCAAATTTTAGCATAATGTAAAAGAAGACCCGCTCTTTCAGAACATATGAAAAAGTCAAGTTCAGCTAGGTTGACCCATTTCACTTATTTTCAGTCCTCACGCAAAATCAGTGTGTGCGACTTTATGTTCGTTTTGAGGTGCACGGTCACAAATGAGAGCGAGCGAAGCGACCGAGCTTGAAAATTTTGACATTTTACAGTCCCCAAACTGCCGTTTGTGTAGCTATATTTTTTCGCTTTGGAAATTGGGGAATGGGGGGGGGGGGCACACCGGACTCAACTGCTGGCAACCACTGGCAGCAACATCAGTAGAATGGTATAACGATTAAATGCGAGCGAGCTTGAAAATTTTGACATTTGACAATCCCCCAACTGGCGTTTGTAGCTATATTTTTCACTTTGGAAATGAAGGGGGGACGCACCGGGGGAAACTGCGGGCAATTACTGGCAGCAACATCAGGTGAATAGCATAACGTTTAAATGCGGGCGAGCGAGGCGAGCGAGCATAAAAATTTTGACATTTTACAGTCCCCAAACTGCCGTTTGTGTAGCTATCATATTTTCCGCTTTGGATATTAGGGAGGGGGCGCATCAGACGCAACTGCTGGCAATTACTGGCAGTGACATCATTAGAATGGCATACCGATTAAATGCGAGCGAGCTTGAAAATTTTTACATTTTACAATCCCCAAACTGCCGTTTGTAGATATATATTTGTCACTTTGGAAATTGGGGGGGGGGGGTGCACCGGACGCAACTGCTGGCAATTACTGGCAGCAACATCAGTAGAATGGTATACCGATTAAATGCGAGCGAGCTTGAAAATTTTTACATTTTACAATCCCCAAACTGCCGTTTGTAGCTATATATCTTTCACTTAGGAAATTAGGGGGGGGGTGCACCGGGCGCAACTGCGGGCAATTACTGGCAGCAGCATCAGGAGAATGACATAACGAATATTATGCGAGCGAACGAAGCGAGCGAGCTTGAAAATTTTGATATTTTACAGTCCCAAAACTGTCGTTTGTGTAGCTATATTTTTTTGCTTTGGAAACTAAGGGGGGGGGGGGGCGAACGGGGCGCAACTGCTGGCAATAACTGGCAGTTACATCAGGAGAATGACATAACGAATATATGCGAGCGAATAAAGCGATTGCCATTGGAACGAAGCAAGCAAGCTTGAAAATTTTGACATTTTACAGTCCCAAAACTGCCGTTTGTGTAGCTATATTTTTCGCTTTGGAAATTAAGGGGGCGAACCAGGCGCAACTGCTGGCAACAACTGGCAGTGAGATCAGGAGAATAGCATAACGATTAAATGCGAGCGAACGGAGCGAGCGAGCTCGAAAATTTTGACATTTTACAGTCTCAAAACTGCCATTGGTAGCTATACTTTTTCGCGTCGGAAATTAAGGAGGCGCACCGGACGCAACTGCTGGCAATTACTGGCAGCAACAAGTTAACATCTCAAACTTGGAAAAAAAAATATATTTATGCATTCCAAATTTCGCATACAATGTGTTTACATGGTCACTATTGTAATGCTGTAATGGTCTAGGGACTTGCAAGTGCCTGCAAACTAACTTTTCATGCTAAGTGGTAGGTGACGCTGGTCGCTCTTACTGTAGCATTTCATAGGAGATATTTAATAGGAGCTTGGAATTTGGCACAAATTTTGTCAATGTGTCATATTGACGACAAAATGGTATCCACACAAAATTCAAGATGGTGGTAATTAGTCGAGGTTGTCGTTTAAGGCAGTATTTACCATTAGTGCACGTGAAACAAAAACCCAGCTTTAGTTCCTCAAACTAGTTCTAAACTGTGAGTTAGGGATAGAACAACTAATGTACAAACTTAAATCAGTATATTAATGTTAAATATTGTTAGATATAATAAATAGATCTGATACGATTTTCTTTTATACTAACCTGTCAATAGTTATCATGTTTATGGTTTCTTGAAAAGAAATGGTGATATCTCCGTATGTTTTAGGCTTTATTATATTTTTTTTTTTACATGGTAGAATATTTTGTGATACAACTAATCTGCACATATAAATCGAATGTGATATATCTCCGAATGGTAAACAATACCTTTAGTGTGTTGCGTCAAAGTTAAATCTGAACTTATAATTCGATGTATATTTTTAATCTTCTTATATTGCTGTCTATTATACGTTTCTTTACATCCGAACGATATTGTACTAGTGCAAACCATTATGAGGGTCTTTTTTTTGTGGGGGGGGGGGGGGGTACAGGTCATTCCAGTGTGTTGGTAAGGCCCGAACTTTGATAAAAGAAGAAATGCTTCTGTATCAAAGATATGCTTTTTTACTTGTATGTTACTCTGCTGTTGTACAAACGTGAATGATGATGGTATATGTGTAATAATGTCTGATCCGTAAATGTCCTTGAAAGCCGTTCTGATCCTAGAAAAAAAAACACCCCCCCCAAAAAAAAAAAAAAAAAAAATCTGACATGGTAGCAATTTCTGAAATTTGCTCTTAAACGTGTTGTGCGAAGTTACTTTTATTGTTCCAATAAAACTGTCCACATTGATTATTCATGCTGTATAATTATTATTCACATTTACAAATAAGCATGCTGAAACTGTATTAACTGTTATTACATTTTTCTTACGTTATTTTTAGGCTGATTTCATGTGGGTTATTGTGTCACAATTGATCTGAACTTCTGCCATTGGTAGATGCTTTCCCGTATTAGATATCAGGATCACTCGAGAGTGAAAATGTTCATTTTCATTCATTTTAGAGTGACCTCAGGGATCACTCGAAGAGTGACGAGTGATCCCTAAGGTCACTCTAAAATGAGTGAAAATGAACATTTTCACTCCAAATTCACCCCAATTCCACTCTAAATTCACTGTTTTCTGTTATTCACTCCTTCAAAAGTGAAAACTTCCACTCGATTTTTTTTCTTCTTCGGTGAGTAGAATAACAGTGGTTTTAAAAATTTCTCCATAAAAACCTAAGACGGTTTAAAATAGCATTACAATGTTCAAAATATATAAAAACATATGAATAGACAGCACAACAGACAAAATTGTATCAAAATAGAAATAATGCATTTAATTTGGCGCAATACACTATGTCAACTTTGCTGGCCGCCATCTTGAATTTTTTTGTGTTGTTGATCTAAATTTTGTCTTAAACTGTCCCTATAGCAAGATTGGTGCCAAGTTTCAAGCTTCTACCTCTGTTTGAAAAATATTTTTTGCTTCATCTAATCTGCTTCAGAACAATCTACTTTGAAATAATAGCGATCAGCGTCACCTGAGCTACCACTTGATATGAAAAATTAGTTTGCAGGCACAAACCCTTGTTTGTCGAAGAAAAAGTTTGCGTTTGTCAAGACTACTACGCGCACCACTTGCACTGCTACAAGCGCCAGTGCTAGTGGTGCGTGTAGTAGTCTTGGCGTGCGCAGATCTTTTTATGACCAACAAGGTCTTGGTCAGAACTAAAGTGGCCATTTTTATACAGTGAGTTTTAATGTTTGAGACATTATAACTCCTGAACCGATATTGGTACTAACCCCTAATTTTCTCCAAATATCAACTATATGTCAAACAAAATTCCTGGAACGTTTCAAGTTAATCCTTCAGTCTTTCTCTGATTTATGCTGAATCAAGCATTTTCATGATTTTCCTTTTTTTCAGAATTTTTTTTTTTTAATTGAGTATTTTTCAATCTAAAATTCAATCCAGTTATCACAATAACCCATAAAAATGGTATCAACTTGTAGAAAATTTTATTCTCTTTTTATATATAACATCAAATTTGTTGAAATCTGATGTTTCTATCAAAATCAAAATTCTATCTATACAAATTCAGTAAATATGGCGGCCATCTTGGACGCTATCTTGGATTTGGAGGCTTTCGCAACAAAATTTTTGAGGTAAACCAGTGGAATGTTGTTTGTTACAATAAAACTTGAAAATAAGCATGGTCTACTTAGTTTATAGAGGGAGTGGAACTCGACCTCTGTTTTTAGCTTTCGGTCCCCCGGTTATATAGGCAAGAATAATTTGAATAGACCACCTATCGAGAGTATACTATAGACATTTGTGGAAAGCGCTCCAAATTTTCGAAGTGGTGATTTAATTTTGCGAGAGACGGAGATGTGATAATCCATCGCCTCAATTGAACACTCTACTTTGTTTAGGAGCAAGGTATTCTTTAGCAGTAAAAGCATGAAATGTTTTTGTCATATCTCATAAATTGACGTAATCAAATGTTTTCCTGCTACTATTGAAGTGGTTAAAGCACTTATCGTGCCTGTTGCTTCTTCTTTTTTTTTATCTATCTCTGCATTTAGGTACGCCTACATGCATTCATTCCTGTAGACTTCGTGAAATAGCATTGCAGCATTTTCATATTCGTAAAATTGCAGCAAATGTTCGTTTTCTTTATACACTATTACACTACAGCTGACGCGTGGCCAACCATTTTGTTGCTACGTTGAATGAACTTCTCCGACGAACTCGGAAATGCTCACCTGCGACCCTGTTTGAAAAGACGCTCTCTCACATTGAGACGAATTTGAATTCTCGATGGGCATTCTGATTTGAATTGTGTTAATGGTACATTTTTTGAAGTGATAGAATATAGTGAAAGGAAAACGAAGTTGAATAAACATCTTTTTTAGGCGATTTTGAATTACATTACATTGAAAGAGAAACGTATACACACAAAAGAAAAATGACTCTTGCTCTTACTATGTAATACATTTTCTTCGATTAGTGCTCCTTCATTTTATTTCATTACATCTCATCACTTTCCTTTCCAGCTATCCACTTTTTTTATTCCCATCTGCAAACGTGTAGACTGAATATTTTGATTGATGGTGATGATCACTTCTCCAAGATACTTTGCCCATAAAAATTGTACAGCCAACATATATATATATATATATATATATATATATATATATATATATATATATATATGGCCTCGTACGTTGTGGGTATATGTGTGACGGAGGAATGACTCGCAGACGTTGCAGTAATGTTCACTATGGACTTTATTTCACAAGCTTTCAACTGTGTAACCAGCCTTTTTCAAGGGCAGTTTATATTCCGTTTGATTGGCTTTTTATCATTATTATCATTTTCTATTTCTGTCCAAATGCATGCAAATTGGTTGCTTTTCTGTTTATGTCTCGAAAGCCCTTGAAGAAGGCATTACTGCAACGTCTGCGAGTATATGTATATATATATATATATATATATATATATTATATATGTGTATATATATATATATGTATATATATTATACGTATATGTATACTACCAAAACACAGGTTGTAGGCAAGCCTCATCTTGTATAATATTACACTACGTTTGCAAAACTCTGTTTCAAATAAATTATCTACCGTTCATCATACAAAATGTGGAGGACCATCCTAATTCTCGCTCCTTCTTTCTTCTTCTCATCGTATAGACTCCCATGTTTCACCTGAAGAGCTCATTCATGCTCTATCAACTGACTTGAAAAGGTGTTTTTTTTTTTCTATATAAGAAACAACGATAATCATTTCGGTTGGTGATTAGTTTTTGTAATATATGTCTTGTACCACTATGTAAAATCTCATTTTACTTGATACATGGTGAATAATAATATTTCCCGACATTACGCTAGAGTTGTAAGCGAATCGTAAGCAGCAAACCCGATAATAAGCTCATAACTGCACTCGCTGATCTCTTTTATGCATCCCATGAAAACCCAAGTCGCATGGTCGAAATCTGTAGGCAGTCATGATGGATAATTTCAGGAAGAAAACGTCCTAATACAGACTTCTTTAGTGGATGGCAAGTATTGCGCAAGCGTAGATTATGCAGTTTTAGCTGTCATTAGTTCGCAAAGAAAGCTAAAAAGATGCAAAGATTTAGTTGAATATTGAACATCCCAGGCTCTTGTCAACATTATGGAAATTACTGAAACAGATCCAAGAAACAAACTCAAGTGGACGTTATTCTTTTACAAAACTTGACTTTGATAAATCAGCACCATGAATTCTACGTATAACAAGATATCACCTTTGATGGTTTGCATAATGTTGAAATAAAGCCGCGTGTTTCCGTTACAGGCACAAGAGCTTTGTACAAGTATGGGGGACAAACCAGGCGTTACAGCTTTTCAAAAGTAGTATCTTGTATACAATAAATAAACTTCTTACTATTTCCAAAATTGCTTGACTAGCTATAGTAAGGAATTTTGTGAACAATAGGAAGTCAGAGTGGGTTTGTGTGCTTTTGTTATCGCACCAATACGAGATTTACTCGCCATGTCTTACAGTCGTGTAAATGGAAATACGCGAGGCTGTATACAATCCTCCGATCCATCGCTTTTCAGCGAAAGACTTCGGAGGTTTGTGGTCAACGGATTACAGTTTTCATAAAAGATGGCCTCCATGCATTAGTATATTCAAGGCAATAATGTAGTAAAAAATTGCGACACCCTCGCAATAGCCTGGTGCCCAATAATAAAAGGTGCTCTTCATTTGAGTTGACGAGGGAACGTGAATTGACGATCATACAGTACATGAAGTTCAAATCGCGCGCGCGAACCCAGGTCGAGGTGAAGTGATATTATAGGTTTTCCCGGCCAATTTCGCACTTTTTTCAGTCCAATTCCTAATTGCTGCATTCAATTTAGCACAATATAGCCTAGACGGCATGTTCGGTATTTCAATTTTATAACATTTTCATTCAAGATCATTTTGGAGCATTCAAATTACCTTTTACATCATTCAAATCAGCACTTTTTCGGTTCAAATTCGTAAGACAAGCACCATTTCGCAAATCGTTCATTCAGTTTAGCACGATATAGTCACGTGATCACGTAAACGCTGCGCTCGTTCATTCGAATTCATTCTTGGGCATCCAATTTCGCATTTACTGCAGTCAATTTAGCAGACACGTTTATGCTTTTATTCTGATATCACCTTTGCAACAGTACTTTCAAAATAAGTGTATGTGTTTATAATGTTCGATAGCATTATTTCATTCACAGATACATTGATCTTAAGTTTGTTTTGTCAATAATTTGGAGAAGGAGGTTTCAATTTACATGATTATTTCTTTCATCTGCATGATGTTTCATTATTTTCATTTGGTGGGTGCTAGATTGCGTTAATTATCATTAGGAATAAATAAAAGTTCTTGGATCAGGGGGCGTTTCATCAACGAGTTCGTCGGAGATTTCACCGACAAATTTGCTATCAGCCAATCAGACCAAGGATTTCATTAGCTTTTAACAGTTGTCAGTGTAAATCCTTGCGTCTGATTGGCTGATAGCAAATTCGTCGGTGAAAACCTCCGACGAACTCGTTGATGAAACACCCCCCAGCTCTAGCCATCAATTTGTCAAGGTTATTACCCTCAAATGCTTCTATGATTCTTTCCCTGTTTTCTTGAGAGATACGCCTGTATCTAACTCGTACTGCCATGACTGGACATAAGAAAGTGAAGTGAATCTATGGTACTGGTGCAAGCATGGCATGTATAGTTCTGATAACATGTATGGAAGAAGAGGGGCGTTACAGAACAACAAATTTGAGTTATTTAGGGTCAAAGATACCTTTACTATGTATTTAATAGTGTGTGGATGAAACAAAAATTCACATTTAAATACGCATAAGTCACGGTTCTCACCTTTTAAAAATAGAAATAACATTACGCCAATTTGAATGAACATATTTGGAATTTGACTGCCCATACGCGAAATTGAATGACTGAAATACCATTTTCCACCAGTGCTGGCGAATTTGAATGACTGAAGAGCACGTGCCAATTTGAATGCCCTTTTTACGAATTCGAAAGGCACATATGCGAATTTCATTGACCGAAATGCTAAATTGAACGAACAAGTTGCAATTTTGAATGACAGAATATGCAGTGACGAGGATTTTCGCTAAATTGAATGAACCTTTTATCAAATGGACTGACAAAAGTGCGAAATTGGCCGGGAAAACCTATTTTATTCATGAGCAGTCGTTATTCACCAAATCAGAAAGCGGATTCCTACACCGCATAAACGGCAATTTGATGATTTGGTTAAAGCGGGACCGTAAGTCACACCCCCTTAGCAACCCTAGGTTCGGGCTCGATTTTGGAAAACCTGTCTGTCTGTATGGGTGTTCGCTCGCTAAAGCAAACCGTCCTAAACGGGTTAATCGGAATCAATTTGGTTTTAGGAAGGGCTACTCAACTGAGTACGCTTTTACACAATCATTTGATGAGATTATTGACACTTTGTCTAACAAAGAACATATCATAATTTGAGGTTTTATGGGGGATTTAAATAAAGCTTTGAATACAATTGATCATCAAATTTTAGTTTACAAATTATCAAAATTAGGTATAAGAGGTATAATGTTGAATTGAATGAAATTGAATATTTAATTGAATATTGAATGTTGTTGTCATGGTATCCGTAGAATTCAGAGAAAAAAAGAAATATAGGCGATCTTCAAGGAATTTTGTCATTGGACGTGAGCTCTTCGAGTGCGTAGGTAAAGGGTTGTAATCAAAGACCAGAGTGTGCGCACGGAGCTCTTGGGTTGTAATTACAGGGGGTGTCTTGAGGAGCGCACATTAAGGGCATATTTGCGCGAGTAATCATTGCTTTGGCTCCTAACAACGCGTTTGATTGGATGGAACAATAATTAGATGGGAGCAACCTAAGATAGTTTCATTTCATTTATTTCATTCCTTCTTTCTTTTTTCGTCAAACATAACACGAAATGTATCAGAAGATATAACATAGGCATGTATTCGACTTTACATGGTAGATAATGGTTAACAAATACGAAATTATACATGCATACCGGCAAAATACAAAGTTATGTTTGGAGGAAAAAAAAGAGAAAGAACTGAGAGGTTCACTGAAAAGCATGCTTGTAAATTGTGAACCACTCAAAGGATTCTTGTGAATACATTAAACTTTTTTTTTAACAAAGACAGGAGAGAACAAGACAGTAGAAACACAAGGACATTACATGACTTTACAGTAGGGTATACCATGACAGTAATAAAACACAAAAGAATAATGGAAAGAAAGGAGAGAAAGAAAAAGGAAATGAAAAGAAAAGCCAACACGCTGAACATCGGGATCAGAAGAGGGAATTGAGGTGCTGAACATCGGGATCAGAAGAGGGAATTGTGGTGTTTCAGCTCGATCAGCCGAGCAATGTTTATACAAATAAGATAATGTAAAAATACACAATGATGAAATCAATAATTATATAGGGGACTCAATCATTCTTATACTCAATCGTAACAGCTAAAATCTATCTGAGTTCCTCTGTTCAAAATCGAAGTTAGATCTAAACTTGTCATTATTAATATCTTTTTACATTTTTCTTTTAAAATACAAGGACACGAAAGTATTATCAGACATGTATTTAGCACTTTTACCTTTCAGATATCAATTTTGATTACCAAATAAAGGGGAGATTCAAAGATTTATATTTTTTTCTTGGGCGGGGGGGGGGTATACTCAAGGAACATCGCCATAGTTTACAACATATGCTGTACCAACCACTGAAACGACCAACAGATGAAATCTACAATCAATGCAATCATTTTTTTTTTCATTTTTTCCTTTCCCATTTCCTGTATTTTTTCTTCACTTTCTGCACAGTTATAGCAAGTGGGTTAAACAAACAAACAAACATGTCAGTGTGGACGTTTCCACATTTGCATCCACATGATATCATTATGAGCTGTGCAAGGGAAATAAAAAGATAACAAAAACGCACATGGACCTTCCTTTTTGAATATTTTCCAAACCCTATAACTGCAATTTCGACAATAATTATTGTTTAATGTTATTTTTTCTACATGGGGTTTTCAGTGTACAGCATGAGATTCATTTATACCCATCCTATCAGGGTATAGAGCCCTCCAATGGTTCCTGACCACATTTTGTGGCCTTGATACGATGATTTCTGTCGCACGGTGGTGCTGCTGGCACAAAACCGAGCAAACGATTCCCCTCCCCCATTTTTACAATTGTTCTGTCATGCATTATGTCATGCATTATGTAACCCTTCTTCTCTAATGTGATCAAATTTCATGAAAATGATATATGCTTTGAATGTACAGCATGACATTCGTGAACCCCACCTAGTCAGGGCAGCCAGGATGATTCCCGTAATATGGGGGTGCTGGCAGCACAAAAACGAGCTCACGAACCACCCTTCTACAATTTTTGTCAAGTTTCGTAAAAGTGACATGCGTTGTGAATGTACAGCATGAGATTCGTGAATCCACCCGAAGGATATCCCTTGATATAGGTTTATGACCAAATCTTGGCGTCTTACAATGATTCCTGCCGCACGGGGGCTCTGTTAGCAAAGAAACGAGCACACGAACCACCAATTTCTACAGTATTTCTGCATTAAGTAGCCCAATTCTTCTACAGTTTGGTCAAGTTTCATGAAAATGACGTGGGTTTTGAATGTACAGCATAAGTTTTTGGGAACCTCCTCCTTTAGCCCTCCCCTAACAGAAAACGTTACTGACAGTGATTTGAGAGATTTAGGTAGTTTCTGCCGCGTGAGGGCGCTGC
Organism: Diadema setosum; assembly: GCF_964275005.1. NCBI lineage: Eukaryota > Metazoa > Echinodermata > Echinoidea > Diadematoida > Diadematidae > Diadema > Diadema setosum. Next base: position 5,944,211 of record NC_092692.1, on the reverse strand, counting down.
TTGATCTAGAATGAGAGTGTAAACCCCAACTTTAAATCTTTTACCCAATTTGGGTACCCTTCTCTGCAATTCTTTCAAATTTTAAGAAAGTAAAGTGGCATTTGAAAGAATTATGGGGATTTAGATTTGTCATTGCAGATTTTGTCGCCTATCATGGCCTCGATCCTGTAACGCGAACTTTCTGTACTGGACGGCAGAATGTCATATGCGTCAACGTACCGTAGAAGAAAAAAAAAAGCACACGAACCCGTGGCCTTATTTGCATATTTGGGCTTGGATGGGTCAAAGTTACGGTATGGGAAGTTTGAAAAAACTGACATGGACTTCACTTTAACTGAGGAACGGTCTTTTAACATGCATCCATGTCAACATTTACAGCCCATCTTAGTCTGGCTGTCACTTCGGCCGGTCTCGGCGTGTCGACTTCTCCTAGTGTGCTCCCGTTCAACGGAGCGGAACATAAATTATCTTTATTCTTCGCTATAAACAGTGAATTACTTTCATTCAAGTTTAAAGCAATGTGATTAACAAATTGAAGACGATTCACTCTTTGTACAACAAGGCGTCAATTACTTGCGTCTGACCTTACATATAAAGGAATAATAGTATCATGCACTTACGGTTGTATACCAACCGTCTAACGAAAAAAAAAAAAATATTCACTTATAGACTCAGAATGCGAAGTGTGTATAACCCTTTCAGAACCCATCGAATACGTTCTCTCGCGGAACTGATGTTCTGCGGCGAGCTGACACAAGGCATATAGCTAGCCGACGAAAATTATCAAGATACTCGTCAACTTTTGAGAACTAAATTTTCACTTAAATGCCAGGCTTGCTACCAAACACAGAGCCACGGAAGGCTGGGCTTAAAACAATCCATGAAATCTTGCAAAAGAAAACTGGCATAATCAATTCATAAATGAATAATACGAAGAGTGTGAATTTACCTGTAAAACAGGAGGTAAGTGACAAGGAATGGTTTGGATGATATCGACGTTGAACGGCGATAAGCCACCGAGTGGTGTTTTTGACATCCGGTGGGGGATATTTGCATATTTTAAACAATTGAATTCCCAAGCAATTACCATGAAATAAGGGCTTATAAAGTGATGGTCACGACGTCGCGTGGTCACATGACCGGCCAGAAGGAAGTTTCTAGGATCCCGTTCACACGTGATTCTAAACAATAAATGAATCTGAATCCGAATCATAATAACGCGAATATGTTCCGAGCGTGGTCATGTTGTTGAAATTCGATCATGCCTTAAGGGCAATTCGTGTTCAGGAAATACAATTTAAGTAATAAGCGAGACATTGCTCTACAATATCTATTTGCTAAGAGAGTGAACATTCACATTCAACCCCTTAGGAAATATCAACAATTGCATATACCATGACGAGCCCTTCTTATACAAAACACGGATATTATTAGCGCGAATGAAGTTTTTCTAGCGCACATGATTTCAAAAGTGAAAAGGGCAATACATCAAATAAACTTTGAGATCAGTGAAATGTTACGTAAATAATGGAAGAGGTCTTGCCTTACATTTATAATAATACATCTATAATAATGAAGAGAGTGCACGTGAAATGGTAACCCTGTGGGATGTGCCAAAAGGTACCCACCCTCTTGTAAATGTAGAAAATATGCAAGATCATATATCATGTATTATGTAGGCTCTATGTTCCAAGCGAACATTTTTTTTTCAAAGATTTAATGTGATCGTGCCGTATAACAAGAAACACAATGTAATTAATACAGGAGGCATTCTTATTGTCAAAAAGACTAAGCATTCACAATCAACTCCTTGAAAAGTGTCCGATGCTAACGGACCCTTGCTCTAGAAATCAAGGCAGTTATTTTTATTAAAGTGGAACAATTCTATCCTGTTACAGAAACTGCTAATTTGCATTTTATGCAAATCATATTTGTACGATTTGATCGAAATGGCATTCATCATTTTTTTTTTTTATCTAGAAAATATAAGTCTGTACATTGATTCTGAATCTTTCAATGCGGATAAGTGGTAGCCGAGATTTTTTATACTTTTTTTTGTCATAAGAGGTACTTATTTCCATATTATGCAAATGTTACTTTTTCGCCCGCTTGATTTTATACGGACTGAAGGAGACGTCAACGACTTGCACTCCAGTGGAATTCCTTTACTGTCGCCATTAGTGATGGGTTACCCCCTAAAACTGCTAGATTGACAGGACTATGTGTGACAAACAAAGAAATCCACTGAGAAACAATGCTTGTAGAGTGTGGGCCCTCATGAAATAAAAACCGATGAAAAAAATGACTGAAACAGCAACAGCAACAAAAATGTTTGGCAGCGCGCTATAAGAGACAGAAGAACAAACAAAGAAACAAATAAAAAACGAGATTGGGATGCAGCAAGACTACTAATCTAGGAAAAGACTGATGTGACAACAACGATAGGAAAAAAAAAAGACGGTCATAACAGCGAGATAACCACGATAACAAAATAGACAGGAAATACAATAGAGACCATGATCTTTGGAGCTTTGACAAAGAAAACAAAATAATCGTCAAATTCTCCCTTATTTCCAAAGTGGATGGCACACCGTCTCGGGAACAACCCTTCAACTGCGAACTAGCTTGAAGAAATTCTAGTCGTAACCACTGCGAATGTAAATGCTGCGAGGTATGTGTGAACACTGCAATTGTAATCACAGCGAGGTAAATCTGTGTCTCAATGTGAGAGATTACGTCTTGGTGTGGTGAGTGTATGTGAACACTGCGAGGTGACACTGCGCCTCTGTGTGAGAGATGTCTCCTTGGTGTGGAGACTATGTGTAAATGAACACAACGTGGACACATTGTGACTGTGTGAAAGATCACTTCGCAGTGTGGCAACTGAAACTGACTTTAGTTTTCTTATCATTGCCCTTTGTCAACTGGATACAGATATGTAATGCCAAAAAAAAAAAAATCATGAATTTAGGCACTTATTAGTCGTTTCAGATTTTGTCGAAATGTTGATTCTCATAATATATCTCGATTTTTGTCAATATGATACTCTTTCAGACAGAGACAACCGCATTCTTTGTCGGTACTCCTGTTCCGGACGCAAAACAGTCGACAGTCACTGTATCGGCAACCAAAGTGCCCATTGGAACTACATTAGAAATCCATTTCAGCCTGCGAGGTGCCCGCGGAAACCCGATGGTATCTCCCCAAGCCTTGTCTTCATTAGACCTTCAGATTGAGAAGCCTGGCGGTCGTTTGACCGGCCTCGGCCTTCCAAATCAATTGTCGTCGGAGGGGAAATGCGTCGTCCGGAACAACATGAAAGACGTCGGCCCGCACAAGATTCACGCCAAGGTGTGCAGTAGTCACATGACCTACAGCCCCGTCACAGTCGTCGTAACGGTTGAAGGAAAACTGATCAATACTTACAAGCCACCGATGAACCAGCCTCATGATGTCATCAAGCATCAAAATGACTTTGTCGTCACAGACAAAGGAAACAACCAAGTTCAAGTGTTCGACACTGAATTTCGGCCGGCCAACAAGTTCTGTTCGCCAGAAATGCCGGACTTCGGTAAATTCGATCCCTTCGCTGTTGCTTGGACGGGACGCACGTTCGTAGTCACTGACATCGCTAATCACTGCGTTGTTGAATTCAGCAATTTTGTCCCCACCCAGGTTTTTGGACAAGAGACTCTCCAACAGCCTCGAGGTATTGCAGTAGCCCGAAATGGAAACGTGTACGTTTCCGATGGCTTGAAGCACAGCATCGTTGTCTTTGACAAGCATCGGGAATGCATCTCTATCTTGGGCGGTCAGGGAACGGCGCTAGGGAGAATGAATACTCCCTGGTTTATTGCAATTAACTCTCATCAACACTTAGTTGTGGCAGAATTCATGAACCGCCGCATCCAGGTCTGGAATACACACAACAACACGGCACTGCAGCTCATCGATGTCAGTTACAACGGGAAGAAGTGGTACTGCAGGGGTTTGACCGTCGATCACCATGACAATATCTACGTCACCGTACGTAGCGGCTTCATGCTAGGTTTCAGCGTGGAGACAGTACTTGTGTACAGTCCCACAGGGGAGTTTTTGGGCAACTTCGGCGAAGGCTTCAACTACGTGAAAGGTTTGACCGTCACACAGGAGGGACAGAAAACAATGGCTTATGTCGTGGATGGAGCCAATCACCGCATCAAAGCCTACGAGATGTGATAATCGATTCATAATGAGCCAATTCCATACCGTGGAGAGAATTACAGACCCACATAAATGGCAGAAATAGAACATTGTCAGAAGTATAGAAAGCATACCAAAGAAAAATTAAGGTAAAGATAACAAAAAAGGACAAATGGATCTTTAGACCACTTTTAAAGGTGTCTGACAAAGGGTCCTTGTTGACCCTGTAGCGCTAAGGGGGTATATTTTGCCCCACCTACTATATCTTTATTTGCCACTCCCTTTGCTCAATTTCAACCGAATTGAGTGACTTTTCATAAGAATTTATTGTTCAAGATTTTGATAAGTTATTAAGCTATGTCTGATGTTGCAACCGTAAACTTGCAACCATGTCAGCCAGATTTTGCTTGATTTATCTCTCCCAAGTTTATGTAACAATAAAATAGCAGGCGAAATAGTGTTTATTTCTTGGCTGTCATTTGCAGAAGGACCAAAATGTGAAGTAATTATGGATGTTAGTGGCTTTGGAATGTTCTTATCATTTTTCTATATTTTTATACGACATAGGCGTCAAGCAATAGATGTAATAATGGTAATGATAATGATGACAATACAGTGCTTATACAGCGTATTTGATACTGCATGTATACTGTAGCGTCTCTATGCGCTTAGTGGGAGAGAGTTGAAAATGGAAAAAGGAAACATACTGGGTTTTTTTTTTCCACAGTTGTTCCAGCTTGCAAGGCCAAAATAAGATGAAATGAATCGATATGAATTCCAAGATATTCTATCGTTTCAACATATCGAATATGGGTATTTTTTTATATTTACATCTACTGTATTTCACCTTGAGAGCATAAATCTCGTACCAAAAAAGCATACGGACGTTCTTTGAATAATTGACCAATAATTTGTTCTGTCACATCAACTGATCCAAAACTTGCATACCTTTGTTTAAAGTGGACTCCAAGACTTTAACATCTTTGTTGGAGTAATAAATAACTGTATCATCTGCATAAAGATGAACACGACATGACTGAGAAATGCGAGGCAGGTCGTTAATGAAAACGCAAAACAGTAGAGGGCCAAGAAGAGAGCCCTGTGGCACGCCATGGGTTAAGTACATTTCATCAGACAATGCGTTGTTGACCTCAGTCACTATCTTTCTGCCCGTCAGATAACTCTGGAACCACTGAAGTGTACCTCCATTTATGCCAATTCTCGACAACTTGTCTAACATTACATTGTGGTCGACAGTGTCAAACGCTTTCCGTAGGTCGACGAATATCGCCCCAGCATATTTACCTTCATCCATGGCCAAAAACCATTCATCAGTTACCTTTACAAGGGCAGTCACAGTGGAATGATTTGCCCTGAATCTAGTCTGAACCGATGTTAAGAAATTGTTCACATTAAGATGGTGTGATAATTGCAGCAAAACTATGTGCTCGAGTATTTTCGAGAAACAAGGTAGCAGGGAATTTGGCCTGCCTGTAATTATCAGGGTTCGACTTATCTCCTTTTTTACATATCGGAATTACCTTGGCTATTTTTCATGACTCTGGGACAACTCCTTCAATAATAGATTCATACGTTACTGACTAATTCAATATATCAGCACATACTTTCAAAATCTCAACTGATATACAACCAATTACAGTCGATTTTTTTTACATCGTTCATAAATTTAGCTTCAGATACAACTGTAAATGTGTCCATAATCATAAGATACGGATTCTCTGATAATACCTACTTCAGTCACGTCAGTTTTTCAACCTGATGTTCATTTAACAAATTCACAGCTACACTAGCAAATTGTTCATTACATTCGAAGGCTTTACTGTATGTATCATCACAAGAAAGATATGAGACGATGTGCCGTTATTTGGCAGAAAAGATTTGAGAACATTCCATGATTCATTTCTTCCAGAACATTCAGACAATTTATAGATGTAATACTGTTCAGAGTTATTTGTCAGCATATGATCGATAAGAGTGGGTGTCTCTTCAGTAACTCTGGTGAATATCGTACTATCTAGTTGATAAAATCTATAAATATTATTCATCTGATTGTATTTGCTTATATTCGGAGAAAAAGGTTTTCTATGAATATCACAATTTGTATCATCCATGATAATTAAATGACAGTTGAAATTTGCCATGAATGTGAGCAAATCTTCTCATGTATCTAAAACTGCACGTCCAGAATTAGGCGGCCTGTACCAATCAACAACAAAAAAGAAGAAGAAAAGACAAAAGAAGGGTGACAATTTCTCAATTCGATCGGTATCAAAATAGCTCCCAACTCAAATAAAGACCGGTGTTCCAAGTGTCAGGCCCTGTTCTCTCGCTGTTGACAAATATGGTTCAGGAATATGGATTGACTTAATCTATCTTGTTGATATTGAGTATATTTTAGGAATAGTTTTAAACATTCTACCCCAACCTTTTTTTTTTTGTTATATAAAATGCATTAATTGTGTGTGCATACTATTTGATCAAATGTTTGTGAACAGCTTCCCGCACATTATTATTGTAAATGGTAGGAGAACCCACCCCCCCCCCAATCTATGTGACAATAAAGCTGTCCACTCTTATCAAGTAGGTTCCATCATTACCAAGAATGACCTCGAACCCTAAACATTGGAATGTGAGGCGCGCCTATAGCAGCTGTTTCTGTAAACCAGTGGTTTTGCCTGTTTTGGGGAAGAGATTGCTTTCATTCACTGAGAGCACATTCTGACACCAGCGAGTGTAGACGCCTTTTCACATGCTGTCAAAACCCCCTAATTTTTGAACAGTAAATAGCTCTCATAGCTGGTGTATTATCTTCCAGAAACAGGTAAGCTTGAAATATCCTTATTTCATTGTTAATGTTGTCCACTTTGTATTGGATTACCACCTTGTAGTTGTTTAGAGTGTATAGATTTGGAAATATCCGTATTGATCTTTCCAATGAGTAAGCAACGATTTCATGTGAGATATGTGTCAAATCACCTTTCAGAAGAATAATTATTACCTGCCATTCTGAAAGTAGGACTGTGACAAGTCAGGACAAGACGTCTAATTTGTCATTCTGACAAACCAACTTTTATGTAAATAGCATTTGCAGATTCGCAAGTTTATAACATTGTATCATATTTCATAATTAATGATCTACAGCAGTTATACAATTGCAGTTGTTTTAAATAGCCAGATACACATGTAACTCTGGTGATGGCTATTTAATTGTTGAGGTAGTTTTATGGTGAACAGTGACACAAGTAATGATCACTTACTTTAGAGTGTAAATTGTTACATTGTATTATTTGTAGGACAACAGAAGAGAAATTAAACATGGACTGTTAGATGATATGGTAGCGCATGTAAATATAGCAGTTGATGTATGTCAAGTACGATGATATCATAAAGTTATGCATATTGGAGAATGTTGTAGAACCAGAGCGCTGTAGATTGTAACAGTTTGAAGTATGAATGCTCAGGCTGCCCTTTAATGACATCGAGCCTTTAATGTGCACCTCTGCCATGACTCCGGCTGGCAATGTTAACCAAAATCCCCCTTGCCTAGCTTCTCCATTCTCTCTCTCTCTCCCTCTCTCCCCTCCTCCTCCTCCTCTCTCTCTTCCTCTGTTTGCCCCGGTGGTGGTCAAGCTGTCCACCGTAAATATATGTATGGTGGCTTCTAAGGGCCAAAGTAAAACGACTGTAATAGGGACTTTTCGATTTGCACGTTGAGCCATGCGTCACCCTGTTATGACGTAGTTTTTACGTACTGCGCATGCGTGAGTGTCGACCCTCGGCTCATCGCACAAATTTCGAACGCGTTAACCCCGGTTATCACCGTCCACCCAAATCGGTTGCGCCGCGCTCAACCCACCTTGCTATGACGTCACAATCCTCTCGGGTATCGTGCGAAAACTGGAGCACGATGACTCTCCGGACATCCGTGCTCAGTTCACCTGTTTTCCTTTTTCTTTCGAGAGAATATTTATATTCTAATTACATGATAGTTTATGATCTTGATACGTCACAGCAGCAGCGCTGACATACAAACTACAGCCTCTGGTACCTACTTTATTTGCCCGTTTTCACTGTTTCGCACTTTGCAACTGCCTACCGTAGTCCCACACATGCATTTACACGTAATGCTGTACGCAAACAGATCTTGGTGCTTTTGGCCTAGCTAGTGCAGCAGTGCATTTGCATCGTGTTTTAAAATCCACATAATTCCTCCCAGGATACGCATCTAGTCAATGTCAAAATAAATATTACAAGTACAGAAACGAGTCACAAATTCCGCATATATGCACGCAAGGCACAGGTTGCTTCCTGCACACGCCACGAGACGTGACGCCGGCGCCCGAAATCGAAATGTGTTTTGGAAGCGGGTCAACGTACAGACGTGACGCCTTGACGTACGGTTGCGCTCGGCGGCACGTCCTTCTCGTTCACCCAATCGAAAACTCCCTATTATGAAATGTTCGGCCTTGGCTCTCTCTCTTCTCAGGCCGACAAAATTGAGAAATTGAGAAAAAGAGGAGATTGTGGAAAAAGAGCAGTTTGGTCATGTTAGCTGCGTAGGAGTTTAGCTATACAGTGTATAACTTATTTTTCAGAGTTACTTTTATTCTGCAAGTTTGTAAAGCATTAAATGTTGTCAGCCAAGACATTATACAATGGGAGAGCACATTCTGACACCAGCGAGTGTAGACCCCTTTTCACATGCTGTCAAAGATCCCTAATTTTTGAACAGTGAATAGCTCTCATAGCTGGTGTATTATCTTCCCGAAACAGCCACTCCCCCCCCCCCTTATTTCTGACTGGTTTTGAGTGTAGCACTGTGGGTCTCCACTATTCTGTCCCGTCTCCAAGGCAACGCTCTCCACCCTGGTCGACTGAGCTGACTCGTTCGAAGAGAAGTTTATATTGTTAACCGACCTTACTTGTGGATGTTAATCGTTAATAACTGTGTTAAATTGAAGTAACAGTGGATGATATTGTGTAAACTCAGTTGTGTACATTGAGCCATACCGTCAGTCACATTAAGGTGTCATTATCATTTACTCAACTCGACACCACGGTCGAGAGTGAGATAAGATAAATTAATATCTTTGCAGAGGAATCTGGCACCAAAGATAATTGTGTGAAGACTGTTTTATTTATGTTGTTTTTGTTACTAAATCTCCTGGAAGTAATCTAAACCCGAACTGGGCCAGGTTATGAATTAACCTGTGACACAAAATTGAGGCACTGCCCGGATTATAATTTTGAAGAGAAATTTTGTATTACCTTCAAACTCTTTCAGATTTGTTGATAACCTTTTTTAAGCAGTTATTTTTTTTTACATCTTATGCTAATTGCACTGACAGAATTGATTTGAAGTGTCAGCTTTAATATAGTTGTTCCTTATTGTGATACTATGAGGTAACTGCAAGTAACCCCAAGTGGACATAGCATATTTTTATGTTTAAGTGTGATCATTTCAATAATCACCCTTAATTTAAATGTGCAGTGCAGTAGTGGCCTACCACTGACAGGTGTCAATTTGTATTCTTAAAACAATTGATAACTTTATTCAAGTTGTTGTGAACACTCTATAGTTTTGACACAAATTTTCCATAACATCTAAATATTGAAATTTTGGTGCCCTGCTGTTCATTTCTAATTCTTTTTGCTCTGCAATATTTTCATTCCTGTTGACAAGCTAACAAATATCTTGGAATCATGTCCCAGGTAGAAGAGAAATCCGATTTCCAAGCTGCCCTGGCTAAGCTGCTTGGAGAACATGGCAAAACCCTTGCCGACTTGTCTTTAGATCCCCCTGTATCCTCCCAGTCAAACCCAGAGGTAACCATACCAAAAGCTGTCCAAGAAACCATAGTCAAAGACGTCGTGACGTCACCTTCCATCCAGCGAAGGAGACTCAGACTCTTCTGTGTTTGTTCCCCTGTGCCAAGTGGGGAGTTTGATTTCGAAAGTTGGCGGCGTCCTGCCCAGCAGCTCGTGGAAGATAGAGATCTGTCAGACTCCGAAAAGTACAACAGGATTGCTGAATCGCTACTCCCACCTGCCAGTGACATCATTTGGGCACTGGGGATGGATGTTACCGCAGCCCAGTGTCTTGAAGGTCATGAGAAGGCATACGACTGATGAGGATGAACTCTAATGTAGTGAGTGCTACCAGCAGGAGCATGAAACGGCAGCTGAATACCTCCTTCGTCTGCAAAGTCACCTTTCATGAGCCCTTGATGCCGGCGGAGTTGCCCCTGAACGAGGAGACAATGTTATAGTGCAACAGTTTTTGAGAGGTTGCCTTTACAATGATCCTCTTCTGGTGGAACTCGACCTCAAACGGTGGCCTACACCATCCACTTTCGTTGCCCTTCCTCAGGAGGTTAGACAGGAGGAGCAGAAGCAGCTTGACAAGGCGGAGCGCCGGAAGGGAGGACATAATGGGCAAGAAAAAGGCTCTTTCGGCCGAACAAACTGCAGCCTCGCCTTTTGATGAACGCATTGCTGAGCTGCAGAAACAAGTCACGTCACTCCAGCAGCAGCTGGCAGCACCTACTAACTCATTTTCAAGGGGGCCCCCACGCAATCAAAGAAGAAGACGGACACTGTTTTGTTACAACTGTGGCGAAGATGGGCACCGACTGGAACAGTGCGAGGGAGAGACTAATGCCGCTCTTGTGCAATCCAAGATGGTGTCGCGAACCCAGTCAGCGGGAAAAGGAGGCGGCCATCTGTAACGGGACGACCGGTGGCCACACAGGGAAAGGAAAGTCCCATAAGACAGAGTGCACCTCTTCACATAGAGTTCCATGAATCTAGGGCCAAGACGGGACCCTCCAAAGTTCCGCCGAGCTCTCTTGTGGGTAACCAACCCACAGTTGTGGCCTTGGTTAATGGCACCCTGTATAAATGCCTTGTGGATACTGGCTCCCAGGTGACATGTTTGTCAGAAGCGTTCTACAGACAGCATGTGAAACACCGTCCCCTGGAGCCATTAGAGGATTTGCTGGTTGTGGGTGCGAGCGGTAGCAAGGTACCCTACATTGGGTATATAGAGATACATCTGCGGTTTCCCTCCAAAGAAGCCGGCGTGGAAGCAGAGACGACCACCCTCGCACTCATAAAACCCACCAGAAATGGCCGAGATAGGACTCCCCTCCTTATCGGCACCAGCACCAGTGTTGTAAGACGAATGCTGGACAAGTGAAAGCAGGAGAATGGGACCAATTTCCTCCAGACTATGAAGGTTAAGAGCCCCCTCATCTCAGCTTTTCAACACTTGGAATCGTTGAATACTGACCTCACTTTAGATGAGCAGGCCCTTGAAGTCCGTCTACCTAAGACTACATCAGTGCAGTTGAAAAGTGGAGAAACAAGGATGCTGCCCGCCTCTATTGAATGTTCACCCTACAATCCAGCTGCAGTACTCTCTGAGAGAGAAGAGGACTGTTTCTCCGCAGGAGGTCTGATGATAGGGAGGACCTTCACCAACCTGTCAAGGACATCTACAAATGCGTGTGAATTAATTGTGACAAACGTGTCTAATCATGATGTAGAGCTCCCTCCTGGAGCAGTGATAGTTGACGATTTAACGCCAATGATGACCAATGATCACCCAGGATCCCACCCTCCATTGTGGCATGCCCAGTGCCACACTACAGAGGGCAGTAGGTCCTCACCAAATGATGTCCTGTTCCAGAGTCAGATTGATGGCTCTTCGTTATCTGAGGAAGACAAACAGAGATTGAGCAGCCTACTTCATTCCCATCGAGATGCTTTCTCTACCGATGACCTTGATATTGGGTGCACATCCGCTCTTAAGCACCGAATTCAGCTGATCGATAAGACACCATTTCGTGAGAGTTGCTGACGCATACCCCCGACCGACGATGAGGATACAGGTCGCCATCTTCAGGAGCTGAAGGACAAAGGGATTATCCGCGACTCGCAGAGCCCATATGCATCTCCGATTGTATTGGTGAGAAAGAAAAATGGCAACCTCCGGCGCTGCATAGACTATCGGAAGTTAAATCAGCGGACTGTACGAGACTAATACAATATACCCAAGATTGAAGACACCCTACACACCTTGCCTCGAGCCGCCTTGTTCTCCACTCTGGATCTCAAATCCGGATACTACCAGGTGGAGATGAACGAGGCAGACAAACAGAAGACTGCCTTTTGGTGTCCCCTGGGGTTTTTCGAATTCAACAGGATGCCCTAAGGGATAACCAATGCTCCTGCTACCTTCCAACGCCTGATGGAAAAGTACATGGGGGAAATGAGCATGACTGGTGTATTGGTGTACCTGGATGACCTCTTGGTCTTTTCTTCTTCATTTGAGGAACACCTCCAACGACTAGACAAGGTCCTGACTAGGCTGAAGGATTTCGGACTGAAGCTGAACCCAGAAAAGTGTTGTTTCGCCCAGACATCTGTCAAGTGTCTTGGGCATGTGGTATCACAAGATGGGGTTAGCACCGATCCAAGCAAAGTGTCTGCAGTCCAGCAATGGCCACACCCTAACTCAGCCACGGAACTGAAAACATTCTTGGGCTTTACTGGCTACTACCGACGCTTCATTCCACATTACAGCAGAGTTGCAAAACCCCTCCATGATGTGATTAAGTTGTATGAACCAGTCCGGAAGCGAGGGAGGAAACCATCTGGCGGTAAAGAGAAACCCAACAGACCCAAACCCACAACACCCTTTGGCGACAATTGGGGTGTTGAGTGCCAAGCTGCATTTCAGAGGTTGAGGGACATGCTAACCTCAGCACCCATACTGGCCTTTGCTGATTACTCCGCACCATTCATCCTACACACAGACGCCAGTACTTGTGGCATCGGTACAGCACTCTACCAACGAGTTGATGGCAGAGAAAGACCAATAGCCTACGCCAGCAGGGGACTCTCCAAGAGTAAGGCCAATTACCTGGCTCACAAGCTAGAAGTGGGCCGTCACTGAGAAGTTCATAGACTATCTCCACGGTGCCACATTCACCGTAGTGACAGATAACAACCCCCTCACCTTTGTTCTTTCATCGGCAAAGCTTGATGCGACAAGCCATCGTTGGTTGGCAGCTCTAGCTAACTTTGACTTCACACTCAAGCATAGGCCTGGCAAGACAAACGCAGATGCAGATGCCTTATCCAGAATACCGCAAGCTTCTCCCGGGGATGACGAGGAATTCGCAAGCAGACAATAGAAGATCTTCAAACTCCAAGAACGCCTCAGAGACCCTGGTGATGGTATTTGTTCACAAGAGGCATTCCGAGCAGTCTGTCAGAGTCATGAATTCAGCATTTCTGTCCAGGACGCTGAGGGTGAAGATGCAGAGAATGATAGTGAAGGGTGTGCCCTAGTGGATGCCATTACTGATTCAGAAGGGGCCATTCCTGATGAGTTTGCCTCAGGCGGTTTAGGACAAACTCATCAACCCCATCCGCCAAGTTATCGAGTTCATAGAGAGTGGCACTCCTCTCACAACAAAGACGAGGTCAGAGATGGCAGAGGAAGCCAGAGTGATCCTGCGGCATCGTGAAAACCTCCAAATGGACAACGGTGTATTATACAAGATGAGCGCCTCCCCTCGAGGCAACCGGGCAAGACAACTTGTTCTACCACGTAGCCATCGAGCAGAAGCGTTTCGTCGTCTCCATGATGACGTTGGCCACCTGGGACAAGAGAGGACCTTCGACCTCCTTAGATCGAGATTATACTGGCCGCGTATGGAAGCAGAAGTAGAGCACAGATGTCGTACTTGTGAGATGTGTGTGCAACGGAAGCAGAGAGCCCAGAGAGAAGCACCCCTGGTTAATTCTACAACGACTGCCCCCATGGAACTAATATGCATGGATTTCCTGTCATTAGAGCCAGACAACAAGAATATTTCCAACAAACTAGTCATAACTGATCATTTCACCCGATATGCGCAAGCATATCCAACCAAAGATCAGACGGCCAAGAGTGTTGCAAGAGTGCTGTGGGAACAATTTTTCATCTATTACGGGTTTCCTGAGAGGCTGCACTCTGACAAGGGGAGAGATTTTGAAGCCAGCCCTACCATCCTCTGGGGTATGGCCAAGTAGAAAGGTTCAACCAGACCCTTATCAACATGCTTGGCACCCTTGAGGACAACAAGAAGCAGCAGTGGCGGCTCTACGTTAGACCCCTAGTGCATGCGTACAATTGCACGAGACACACCTCTACGAGACATCACCCTACATGCTAATGTTTGGAAGAGAGCCCCGCCTGCCCATCGATGTGCAGTTTGGCATCACCAAGCCACAAGTCTCCGCCAAGTCCCATCACAAGTACATCTAAGACCTGCGCCGCCGCTTAAACCAAGCCCATAAGCTTGCTGCAAACCAAGCCCAGAAGAATGCGGCCTACCAAAAGAAGTGTCGTGATGTCTCTGTTCGGTACCATGCCCTGGCTGTTGGAGACCGAGTATTGGTGAAGAACGTTGGCCTCAAGGGCAAACACAAACTGGCAGACCGGTGGAGAAGTAAACAATATCGCGTCATTCGGCGAATCAGTGCTGATCAGAGTGATGTGGTTTCCTTCCATCTGAACCAGACATCCCTCTCCCTACCCCACGACCATCTGCAGAGAACCCTCAGCCCTCTCGTGTCCCTGATTTTTCATCTACCGACTCAGACATTGTAGTACAGGATACTTTGTACCCCGTTGTCATTAAAACTCATCCAACCCTGGCTCCCCGCCGACGTCTTCCCATTCGTAAACCAGACCAGCCCCCTCCGATCTTGAACCCTCGTGCCGAGGAATTCATACCTGTAGAGAGGGAGCCTGAAGAAGAATTACCCGAAGTGACTGAGATACGTGAGGCAGAGGAAAACGTTGAACATGAAGCTGCGGGTGACACATCGGCCGATGAGTCATTGCCGTCAACCCAGCCTGATGTAGCGGAAGAACAACCCATGCCTCCAAGACGGTCTTCAAGGCGTCGAGCTCCACCTGACCGACTTTGGTATGGCACCCTGGGGAGTAGGAAAGTCAAGTTCCTTGAAGAGCAGTTGGCTTTGCAAAGGCAGAGTCTTGCCTTGCTTCATGCTTACTTACTTCCATAGCGTCATGTCGGGACGACATAATACTAGGAGGGGAAATGTCAGGCCCTGTTCCCTCGCTGTTGACAAATATGGTTCAGGAATATGGATTGACTTAATCCATCTTGTTGATATTGAGTATATTGTAGGAATAGTTTTAAACATTCTACCCCAACCTTTTTTGTTATATAAAATGCATTAATTGTGTGGGCATATTATTTGATCAAATGTTTGTGTACAGCTTCCCGCACATTATTATTGTAAATGGTAGGAGAACCCCCCCCCCCCCATCCACGTGAGTATAAAGCTGTCCACTCTCATCAAGTAGGTTCCATCATTACCAAGAATAACCTCCAACCCTAAACATTGGAATGTGAGGGTGAGGCTCAGCCTAGCAGCTGTTCCTATAAACCAGTGGTTTTGCCTGCTTTTTGGGGGAAGAGATTGCTCTCACTCACTGAGAGCACATTCTGACACCAGCGAGTGTAGACGCCTTTTCACATGCTGTCAAAGACCCCTAATTTTTGAACAGTAAATAGCTCTCATAGCTGGTGTATTATCTTCCCGAAACAGGTAAGCTTGAAATATCCTTGTTTCTTTGTTAATGTTGTCCACGTTGTATTGGATTACCACCTTGTAGTTGTATAGAGTGTATACATTTGGAAATATCCGTATTGATCTTTCCAGTAAGCAAGCAACGATTTCATGTGAGATATGTGTCAAATTGCCTTTCAGAAGAATAATAATTACATGTCATTCTGAAAGTAGCACTGTGACAAGTCAGGACAAGACGTCTAATTTATCATTCTCACAAACCAACTTTTATGTATATAGCGTTTGCAGATTCGCAAGTGTATAACATTGTATTTCATAATTAATGATCTACAGCAGTTATACGATTGCAGTTGTTTTGAATATCCAGATACACATGTAACCCTGGTGATGGCTATTTAATTGTTAAGGTAGTTTTATGGTGAACAGTGACATAAGTAATGATCACTTACTTTATAGTGTAAATTATTACATTGTATTATTTGTAGGACAACAGAAGAGAAATTAAACATAGACTGTTAGATGATACGGTAGCGCATGTAAATATACCAATTGATGTATGTCAAGTACAATGATATCATAAAGTTATGCATATTGGAGAATGTTGTAGAAGCAGAGCGCTGTAGATTGTAACAGTTTGAAGTATGAATGCTCAGGTTTCCCTTTAATGACATCGAGCCTTGAATGTGCACCTCTGCCATGACTCCGGCTGGCGATGTTAACCAAAATCCCCCTTGCCTAGCTTCTCCATTCTCTCTCTCTCTCCTCCTCCTCCTCCTCTCTCTCTCTTCCTCTGTTTGCCCCGGTGGTGGTCAAGCTGTCCACCGTAAATAATGTGAAATGTTCGGCCTTGGCTCTCTCTCTTCTCAGGCCGAGAAATTTGAGAAATTGAGAAAAAGAGGACATTGTGGAAAAAGAGCAGTTTGGTCATGTTAGCTGCGTAGGAGTTTAGCTATACAGTGTATAACTTATTTTTCAGAGTTACTTTTATTCTGCAAGTTTGTAAAGCATTAAATGTTGTCAGCCAAGACATTATACAATGGGAGAGCACATTCTGACACCAGCGAGTGTAGACGTCTTTTCACATGCTGTCAAAGACCATTAATTTTTGAACAGTGAATAGCTCTCATAGCTGGTGTATTATCTTCCCGAAACAGCCTTCCCAACTGATTTCTGACTGGTTTTTAGTGTAGCACTGTGGGTCTCCACTGTTCTGTCCCGTCGCCAAGGCAACGCTCTCCACCCTGGTCGACTGAGCTGACTCGTTCGAAGAGAAGTTTATATTGTTAACCGACCTTACTTGTGGATGTTAATCGTTAATAACTGTGTTAAATTGAAGTAACAGTGGACGATATTGTGTAAACTCAGTTGTGTACATTGAGCCATACCGTCAGTCACATAATATTAAGGTGTCATTATCATTTACTCAACTCGACACCGCTTTCGAGAGTGAGATGAAATAAATTAATATCTTTGCAGAGGAATCTGGCACCCAAGGTAATTGTGTGAAGACTGTTTTATTTATGTAGTTTTTGTTACTAAATCTCCTGTGAGTAATCTAAACCCGAACTGGGCCAGGTTATGAATTAACCTGTGACACAAGACTTTGTAACAAATACTATTCCGAATATAAATGGCTACACCTCCGCCATTTCGGTTTCGATCTTTCCTAATAATCGAGTAGGCCTAACCAGGGATTTTCATATCACTTTTTTGAATCCCTTCATCCAATTTGGTTTCATTGAGAGCGCAAACATAAATATCATTTTTGTTAATAGATTTCAACTCAGTTGTATGCATTTCAAACCTTTCCCGCGCAATGACTTGAATTTGAATTTACATCCATATAAACTGTTTCCATCCGTTACTGTTTGAGGTTTGCCTTTTGTATCACTATTTAAATCATTTATGCATTTGTTATCATAAAAAGGTAATTGCTTCATTAAGCATTTTGGACACTTCCAGAAGAAAAACTGTTCTGATAAATCGTTGTAGACATTTAAAGGGATACCTGCACATGAAATCTGCACTCATTTTTCACAATGTGGACATAAATGCCTTTTTTTATCATTGTTGACACATTAAAAAGCGTAAAGTACGAGGGTATGTCTTGCCCATTAGCTCAAGACTAAAAGAAAAAAAAAACACCCTCAGCGATTATATAATAGTATAACTATGTTGTACAATCCTGGACAGGGGTTACCAAAAGGTCATAAACAGTGAAATACAACTGAAATACAGCAATTTTTAGCTGCATCGAATTAAAGTTTTTAATTTTATTTAATGTTTCACTCATTTAGCTAAGAAACTGGCAATAGTCATATGAAGTTTAGGTCATTTTTGCACGTGATAACACTTTTGATCGTCTTGTTTTCTGAGGCTGGTATTAATGTTATGATCCTTCCATCAGACGGTCATGCTGCGAGAACCTTGGAGCATTGTTTTGTTTCTTGCAGAGGTTTCGCGTTTGCTTTTGTTAAATCTTCTTCGATTGCGATTCTACTCCCTTCAGCCGGCGGCGTTGACCAATCACCTGCTTTCTCACGCGATACGATGCGAACTTTACAATTATGGGGCGGGGTTTCTGTTCTTTTCCTTTTGAGCTCCTTGTGACCCGATTGTTCCCGGCGTTAGCCTCCGTCTGCCTTCTTCCAATCCGGTGTGAGCGCTCAATGTCAATCTTCTAGAGCGGGACATCAAGCCGGTCATTCACAAGTCTGCAGATGAGCTCATCGGCGTCCTTGTTGGCAGATTCCTCAACACCATAAACTCTCAAGCTTTTTTCCTCGAGTATCGTTCTTGTGCTTTCATCGTCCTCTGTAGGGCTGCAAAGGCATGGTGTTGTGTGTTTATTTCCTTATTCAGGTGGTCAATTGCTTTCAAATTGTGAGCTATTGTGGTTTCTAGTTCCATTTTTTCGCCTCACTTCTTACAATGCGATCGCTCAGCTCTGCTAGCTCCTTTTGAACGCCTTCACGTACAGCTTTTCGAATTGAATCGAGGAATGTATCGCTTTTGATGAAGGCATTGAGGGCATTTTCGATGTTAGAAGCCATGTTGTTCCGTTTGCAGTATCGACAATTTTAGAATTATGAAACCTTCTGAGAATTTAATAAATGACGCACTAATACACACATATCTAGGTTGAGGTAGTGTTGTTGATTTAAGTTTGGAAGAAGGCAGATATCATGACATTCTTCGATTCACAATTGGCTGTCATATTGAGCATATCGATGGTTCATAGATGATTGTCAACATAAAATATTATCGATTGATGATTGTACTCAAACTCTCAAACTGATGGCATGATGCGCTGGCTGAGTAGGAGTCGAACGATATTTATATCACGACGAGAGAACCAATCCAGACGTGACGGTGTTGATTAGTCCCTGGAAAATTGCGGGAGCATTCTTCATCCCTAACGGCTCGACTTTGTATTAGAAGAATGCGTCAGGAGACGCAAATGCAGACGGTTCTTTCGGTCTTTCACTGAGGGGAACCTGACAGTACCTCTTCAAAAGTTCCAACTTACTGACAAATTTGGCATTCTCTGCGCGATCAACGCAATCATCGATGCGGGGTAAAGGGTACGAGTCTGACTTTGTTTTTGAATTGATCAGCCTGTAATCCGTACAGAATCGCAAAGAACCATCCTGCTTTGGAACCAACACACAGGGAGAACCCCATTCACTCTTACTGGGATCAATAAAGTCATGTTCAAGCATGTATTGAACCTCCTTCCTTAGAACGCCGGGGTTTTTTTTTTTTCAATGGATTTACACGCTATGGGTGTTGCTTGACTGGGAGGAGTCCCCCACATCAGCATCATGCACCATCACTCTGGTATGACCTGGTACATCACTGAAGATTTTCTTTTAGTCGTGGACTAAATCCATCACCTGATCTCTCTCTGCTCCTGGAAGATGAGATAATATTTCAAAGAGATTTGGTAAAACCTCAGACTTCTACAACGTCAACTGTGGAATTTCCATAATTGTCACTCTCACTGTCTTCATCATCCACCTCACAACTAACTCCAACTGTGGCAACAGGCTTTCCTTCAGCCTCTTCTGCTTTTTCAACATACTCCTTCAGCATGTTGACATGACACAGTCTTCTCTTTTTCCTCCTATCAGGTGTCAAGGTGACGTAGTTGACATCACTGACCCTTTTCTCAACCACATAATATGGCCCTGCATATCTAGGCCTTCAAGGAATCTCCTTGAAGTGGAAGCAACACCAGAACCTTAGAACCAGGCTCGAAATGCCTTTATTTCACCTTGCAATCAAACAGTCTCTTCATGTTAGATTGAGCTTCCTTCAGATGACTTGCAGCTAGTTCACGAGTACAAAACAGTCTGTCCTTGAACTTCCACACATAGTTCCGCACAGTCATCAAGGGACCACGGACCAAGTGTCAAAACACCAGCGCGGAAGAACTGAAACCAAGAGATTTCTGGACCGATAGCCTCATTCCACTTTTTTTCATTCTCAATGCAGTACAGACGCATCATATTATTCTTCAACGGTTAGTGAAAGCGTACAAGAGCTCACTGGCTCTGTAGATTGTAAGCACTTGAGTTCCTAATTTCTACACCTTACTCACTCATGACCTGTCGGAAGATTTTTTATGTGAAGTTAGACCCTTGGTCTGACTGCACACATTTTGGAAGTCCTACTGTTGTAGAGAACTTCACAAGAGCTTTACGGACATTCTTGACAGTAATCGTCAGTAATGGAATTGCACATGCACACATCATTGTCAACAAATACTGATTACCCGACATTGTCCTTGGAAAATCAACAATATGACCCTACTACATGGTTTTTCAAAGGTCGGAATGGGCCTTAGAGGGGCAGGTGCAATCTCTTGATTTGGCTTGGCAACTACCTGGCACACATGGCAAGACCGTAATAAAAAACTTTGCGACATTATGTCGCAAACCTGGTCAGAAGAAATAGCAAAGAACCTTGTTGCGACACGGATTGTCGCCCCTACACGGATTGTCGCCTCCTGCTCGGGGCGACAATCCGTGACGGGCGTTGGCGGCACGGATTGTCGCCCCCTACACGGATTGTCGCCTGGCGACAATCCGTGTAGGGGGCTGGCGGCACGGATTGTCGCCCGCCCTCGAAGCACATTTTGCTGGGTAATTTCGTTCTGGACATAGTCATTGAAATACTAACACATAACTTACATGGCTACAGCCATGCAAACATGCCATGTAAAAAGTCATGGTGAGGTTTCAAGGAAGTGTGTATGTGCGCGTGCACATGATAATTTAGTGTCCGTTTGTGCGTGTGTGTGTGTGTGTGTGTGTGTGTGATGGAAGAATGTGTTTATTATGTCAGTTTTTTGCGTATGTGTTTAGCTGCGCGTGGGGAGGGATACCTAGTAAGCTGTTGCTGGCATAAACGTTGATATTGATTTTATCAGCAGCTTTGAATTTGATGAGTTTGTTTGGCAGATTTGTATAATTATGAATTCGGAGTGGAGCTTGCGTGCGGGCAGATGCTGCTTTTCTGCATACGGTCCATTATGTCTTATTTATCAATATTGGGAAATCGTTCCATCAGGAAGGAATGTGGTATCGGTTCGGGTGTGCGTCGGTATGTGGGAAGGGGGTTACATTTCGTTATTGCAAAAGTTTGTTACTCTGAAGGCTCATTCGTCCGAAGGCTCATTATTCCGAAGGTTCGTTATTCCGAATTTCATTTTTGGATCAACGAACCTCTAGGTATAGGGAATTGTGTGTTTCGGATATTAAAATGAAGCCTCGGAAAAACGAAACTTCGGAATAACGGAACCTTCGTGTGTGTGTGTGTGTGTGTGTGTGTGTGTATTTGGGTTGATGAATGTGGGTGTGGGATGATTTAGGTTTTGTTTAATCAGGGGTTGGTGGGTTGGGGATTGGATTTGAAGAAGGATAGTTATAAATGGTATGACAGATGTTGGTAGGATTTAATATTTAGGATAGACGTACACACTTGTAGGCCCTAGATTTGTTTCGGATGGGGAGGGGAGGGGGTGGTCGGGTTTTTTATGACTGATTTCATTCTAGATTCGTGTAATGTTTTTGTGTGTGTGTTTTTTTTTTTTTATGTATATGCCCTTGTTAGTAAGAAGGTGTTACATGATCCAAACCAATGTATTCAAGGAATATAGGTTTGGTAGGGCCCTACATGTCAAAACTCGTGTCAAAATGTCAAAATCTCGTGAAGAAAATTGTTAGTAGGGTTGGTCTATAATCGAGTTATCTATGTTGACGTGAGATTATTTGTGGTATAAATTGACAAATGGATTTGTTTCTGTTTCGAATTGCCATTTGTGACTTTTTTTTTTCATGTTACACCCAGAATGAGTCGATTTATGAATGATTTGAATGAAATCAATGAATATCAAGGAAAAAAGTGTTGAGTTGGTTTATTTGCATTATGAGGATTTGTTTGAGTGTTTGTTGGTGTTTGTTTGTATTACGTATGTATTAGCATTATGAGGATTTGTTTGAGTGTTTGTTGGTGCTTGTTTGTATTACGTATGTATTAGCGGTGTGCAATGGCAGTTCGTTTGTGCTAAAATCAACTAACGATTGACAAATTTTTTACGGCGTGTGGAAATTATTCGCTCATGCATAAAGCATGCCAAACCTATTCTGGGACAAAGAATAGTGGTATGGACGTTTTAGTTTATAAGACTGATGGAAGAAAATGACTGCAGTGAAAAATGAACAAAGACAAATAACATTTGGGGAGGGTACCTCCCTCGTATGTATTTTCTCTCGGTCTCTCTCTCGCCTAGCCTGCCTCACCGCTGATATTGGTTCACACACCCAAACTATTTTTAGATCAACGCTGGTGTGAATTTTTTTAAACACGTGCTCATACACTCTGAAGGCGTTTGTATTGCCACAGTAGCGCCGCTATATTCCACATGCACACGTAAGCATACAGGCACACGTAAACACAAACAAACAAACAGACAAACAAACCACTACCACTACGACCACCACACATACACAGTTTCTACATATTGTATTATTATACTCCAAACACACACACATACACACATTTACACACACACACAGACACACACACACACAACAAATCATACACATCACATATCATGCAGCTCACAATACACACACACACACACACACACACACGCACACGCACACACACCCACCCACACACACAGACACACACACACACAACAAATCATACACATCACATATCATGCAGCTCACAATACACGCACACACACACACACACACACACACACGCATACGCATAACTTACCAGTCATACCCATCCCACCACAGCTTAACGCCGGAGGAACCACCCCGAGCCCGGGGCGACAATCTGTGACGGGGCGACAATCCGTGTCGCAACAATTTTTTTGTCAACACGGATTGTCGCCTTCGAGGTCAAAAACTGGGAACTGCACAAGCGTCACGGATTGTCGCCAGGCGACAATCCGTGTAGGGGGCGACAATCCGTGCCGCCAGCGCCCGTCACGGATTGTCGCCCCGAGCAGGAGGCGACAATCCGTGTAGGGGCGACAATCTGTGTCGCAACAAACCTTCTCTTGGGTTTTGTCAATACCCAAATGAGCTCTCAATGGTGCTTCATGGGCAAGAGTTACGATTTCCTTCTGGTACATCTTTGGTACCACTATCTGATGAACAATTGAAAATCATCATGACTCGTAGCATCAAGAGAGTGCACATCCTCATCAAGATGCCATCCTTCTTGTGAAACTTCACAGTTTGTTTGTTTGTTTGTTTGTTTGTTTGTTTATTTCCATGTGAGAAGATGGCTGGATAGCCCATATTCAGCAACGTTAAGCTGGTCTTCAATGGGGTCCAGTTGAATGTGAGGTGAGACCACCTTCACCTGGTTAAACACTCCGCTCTTTGCAATGAATGAATGAAACGGGATCTTTTACCTGCATGAGTTGTTACTCTCTCATACACGGGACCTCCATTTTATGTCCTATCCGAGGGACAGAGTGTTTTGCCTCTTACTAGAGGAGACGGTATGCTTACACACAACACTGCTCAGTCCAGACTCGGATTCGAACCCGGCCCACCTGATCGTGAGGCAGACGCGCTACCTACTGAGCCATCTCACTGCACAGTTTTATTCAATTCCTCATTCTTGAATACAAGTGACTCTGGAAGATACACTATTTCAAGGGCTGTACCCTGCAGTTCAATCACACTCTAATGAGAGTTCCCCGGCATTTGACCATGGTCAATATATGCATCACCATTGCTGCTGGACTATTCAATTCTAGAGAAGAATGTATCAGCCATGATTCTCCTCTTCCTCCCCTTTGTCTGATTCACAAGCACCTGAGGGAAACACATTAGGCATCTCCTTAGCTAATTTCTTTGTGGCTCCATCTACAACGGGTGTCCAACTTGGGAGAAAGTGAGGCAAAACGATCTCTGCAGCGATGTCGTTGCCGAGCAATAAAGTGACACCTTCGACTGGTAATGTCGGCCAGACACCTACACGATCCTCTTCTTTTCTCTCCTTTTCTTCAATAGAATTTCTTCATAGAATACTATATCCTTTTACTTTCATGAATAAGTCCCATTTTATTTGTCTTTAAATTACCAACAATCATAATTTTGAAATATATCTATAACACGAAGTACAATCCTTGCCATCTGCCCATGCAAGATTATAAATGTTGCTTGTATTATAACCTGAAAAAAAAAACACGATACATGGACATATATATTGTAAGATAGCTACAGGGTCAGGGACACAGACTGTAAACATGAGGCCTGCACGCTTCAAGTCCTAAGGAGCACACTTCTTTATTTTCAGGCTGACTTGCCCTCTGCCCTCTGCAAAACTCAACATCATGAACATGATCTGCATAAACTGTATTTACATATTTACCTATTCAAAGGCACTAAGAGGACCAATACGAGTAACACGAATGGTAGAGACCAACTAAAATGAAAGAACCCAGTTCACTAAGACAACCAATGAAAACACACCGGATGACGGTGGCTACAAGCTGGGGTGAGAACTGCAGACATGGAATGATAAACAAAAGGATCAGATGTGACAACAAGATGAGGTGATAACTGTAAACATGAATGGGAAAGGAATAACATTGATGGGGAAGGAATGAGAGTGGTGGGACAGAAATAGAATACAGGTTAATGAGATGTGGGACAGCCTAAGAACCTAACCAAACTGAGGTACATGTACATACAGTAACAAACTTGGAAAATGGAAAAAAGGGGATAGGCTTTGCTGTCTTACATAAAAATTCTCCTTTCAAAAAATTGTCCTAAATTTTAAAGGCAAATATTAACCAAACGTAACTGCGATCAGGCAAAAAAAAAAAAAAAAAAAACCCGCTCAATTATGGGTAAACTACATTTCATACCATTTCTTGTGAACTGGAAACTGAAATATGCCTCCTGGTGTACTCTCTTAAAATTAAAGAAAACAAATGTTTGTACAAACTACTATGGTATAGACTAAGAATCTATCATACTGGCATGTATACAGTACGCTGTTTACCTCGCGTAAACAGTACTTTTGTATTTTCTAACAAATTTCTCCCTTTTTTGAACAATATAGACCATATTGATGGAAAAATTTCTTTGAAACAACAAACTCATATATCCAAACATGCAACTACTAAGAATATTTAACTTGAATGAATTACCTTATCCCCAATTAGACGCTCTGTTTCCAGTGTATCTACAGTAAGTATCACATGTGTACACTGTATCCACATACACATACCTATGCTCAATATGACCAGTCTATCAAAACAACATTTGCCCTATGCTATATTCTAAAACTGGGGCCATAAACAATCTTCGCACTTGTTTAAGCGAATTCACCTTTTCCAAATCAAATACCTATCTATCTTATTGTTCTTTTTTTAACACTTAGTCATCAATAAAGTTTACAACAACTTCATTATAACGAAAATGTCTTCACTCAATGTAAGTTAGCAAAACCTGATAAAATAACTGTACAAAAAAAAATGATCATTATCAAAAATATGACACAATCAGCTCAAAACACAACAAAAAATTTAACTTAAGAAAATAATGAATACAAAGACTTTTGACATAATTATAATAATAATAATAATACACCATTTTGATAAAGCACAAATTACATTAAAGTCTCTAAGCGCTTTTTAGATATGAATTAAAAAATACATGTGTAAAAACACACAAAAACAAAACAAAAACTACATATCAACCTAAAACACATCATTACACAATGACAATTACTTCATAAACAATTGAGACTTCAATAAAAACGTGAACTGATTTAATGATAAACATTCGCTAATATCATTAGGGAACTGATGAGGTATTAAATATTGAAAAAAAAAAATTGCTAACCATATAATTTAATTGCTACATTAAACGGTTTTAACAATTGTTTAATGTTTCAACAAAATTGTTTGGAAGGTTGATATTCCTGGAGGAGCTGTTGCAAATAATGAAGAGCTTGCGATGTTGACATCTAAATTATATACAATTATAAATAACTTATAAACTAACCTATCTGCTGGAGTTTACTCTTCTTTTTTTAACATCTATAAACTTGTTAAATTCCTTCTTCCAAAAATTCTTAATCATACATTTAATCAATTTTCTTACACAAGATGATATGTTTAATTTTTGTCACATTTCCATCAAAAATATTCTTCTTAATACTACAAAATACTACTAAAATATATTTATACCGGTTGTGATGACATTAACCTTTGTACCAAAGCAACATGATTTATAACACATTGCTATACTTTATGCTTATGGCATCAATCACAAACTCAAAACATTTTCTCTTTTTTTTTTTCTCGTGTTCATCGACGGGTGTCTTTCCCTAAAGACCTAAAATACTTGTTGGTGTCTTCTCAGTCTCTGTAGTGTGTGATCCTTGAATTTTTATGGTAATTTGATCTGTCGGCCGTATCTAGAGTGAATTTCTTTCCTGCTTTGATTGTTCTCGGGCAATTGTTCAATGTCGTTTACTTGTTCACTCTGTTGCTGTTGTTGTGGAAGACTGCCAGGCTGCGCGCTATACTAATTTGGGAGCCTGATGGCGTAGTTTGTTGTGATGACCCAGGTCGGTGTTACTCAGCAGATGGCGCTGACCGGAGTTGATAATGTGGTCTGAGTTGAAGTTGGTCAGCTGATGATGTTGGCTGGTGGTCGGTCGGCGATGACCCATGGGAACAGCTAGCAGAATTCGTTGACTGCCGCCAGGGTGGGGTTGCTGCATCTGACGGTGTCTGGTGGTCAGAATTCGTTGACTGATGCCGGGGTGGGGCTGCTGCATCTGACGGTGTCTGGTGGTCAGAATTCGTTGACTGCTGCCGGAGTGGGGCTGCTACATCTGACTGACTGATGGTCAGAATTCGTTGACTGCTGCCGGGGTGGGGTTGCTACATCTGACCGTGACTGGTGGTCAGAATTCGTTGACTGCTGCCGGGGTGGGGCTGCTGCATCTGACCGTGACTTGTGATCAGAATTCGTTGACTGCTGCCGGGTTGGGGCTGCTACATCTGACCGTGACTGGTGGTCAGAATTAGTTTACTACGTTGTCTGGTGGTCAGAATTCGTTGACTGCTGCTGGGGTGGGGCTGCTGCATCTGACCGTGACTGGTGGTCAGAATTCGTTGACTGCTGCCAGGGTGGGGCTGCTGCATCTGACCGTGGTCTCACAAGCAGTGTATGTGTTGCAGAAGTCAGTTATTTCCTTGTTCATAAATGGCTTCTGCTCTCTAAAGTGTTATGTATGCACCAAAATGCCCGGATGATGGATCACCTAGCCTGACCATGCGCACAGGGTCTGACATGTGTTAGTGTTTCAACGTTGTAAACGACCGTCACTATTGACGGCAAAATCACATAAAATACCCTTTATTTTGTATGATTTTAAGAGTAATATAATTGCAACACTTACCTACAGCATATTTTCCTGATTGTTGAGTTGAATTCCGCGTTTTGTTGGTATCCAGACCTTATTGTTGAATTTTTCGGAGTATAGATCGTGCGGTGGCATCTTTTCCTTCGGGAGCTTCAAAAAAATCAACAAACTACCACGCATGCGCATTCAGAAGTGGTTGCTTTTTACCTACGCCCGTGCGCCCGTGCGTTTCATGTGTTACGTAAAACTTGTAGTAGATCCGCTCGTGATGCACCGGCAATGTTTTGACCTTTTTTTAGTCGGGGTCATCCGACTATCTTACAGCAGTGTTCGTCGGTGGTGGACGTACTTCTTCACCTCTCCGCCTCTAGCTCCCTCCGCCTCTCTTGCGTGGACCTCTCTCGCGAGCGATACGGGTGAAGGCTGCGCCGGGTTTTGATGAGTACCACATTAGCTAATTAGTAGATAATGTTAGTTTGATAAATACTAAGATAATTTATAAATAAATTAAATTTGTAAATAAATTAAATTTGTGTGATTTACAGTAGCTCCTCTCTGAATACCGTATATACCTTTGTCTGTTTATGCTGTTTTCTTTTTTTCTCTTCCCCTCTCCCTACTCTTCACTTGTGCTTTCCGTGATACACACGGTTCTGCTTTATTTACTCATCGGTTTCAGAGTGATACATCTCGTCAATTTGCTTCTGCTGTATACTGTATATACTCTGTAATAGAACACTCTGCCTGTATACGATTTGTTCCTCATATCTTCAGTTTGTATTGATTACCTGTATACTCATACACGATTTATTCCTCATATACGATTTGTTCCTCATATCCTGTATACGATTTGTTCCTCATATATCTTCGGTTTGTATTGATTACCTGTATACTCATACACGATTTATTCCTCATACCTTTATTTGTATCGATTAACTATATACAAACCCATATACGATCTTTTCCTCATATCTTTGTTTGTATCGACTATCTGCATACACATTACGGTGCTTATTACACCAATCTTGGTTTCGCAGACTAAGGTGGGGAAGTTTCCATCACATCCCGCATTGCTTTTCTTTTTTCTTTTTTTTTTTCTTTTTTTTGGTATTATCAACTATTTCTAGTTTCAACTTTTCAACCTATTATCAACTTTTCTAGTTTCCATTTGAGAGCGGTATAACTACAACGCTTCTTACCCTTTCCCACATAGTTGTCATTACATACCCATAGGTCACTGTTAAGCGCACTAAGATCTGTACAGTTTCGCTTCACTCCATAGCTATATACTCTGTCTTTCATTCACCGAACAGTGGACTTTCCTAAGCACGGAGATTAGCCCAGATACTCACTGCAAGCTCCTCTGAAACTCTCCGGGAATTTCTTTTCTTCCCTTAGCAATAACAATCCGTTTTTCAGCACACTCTCTTCCTCGCATTTCCCTAATCCCTTCATCCGTGAATTATAGGTCCAATCTGTGGTAGCAGTATATAGGTCGTCTCCTGTGCACCTGTCACAGTCCCCTTTCTCTCATTTTCTTTGTGTTTTTCAGCACTCCCATACAATCACTACAAAACATAGGCTCAGCTCAGTCAAATCCATCAAATATGGAGGACACTAAAACGGAACCTGACCCTGACCCCAATGACACTATGTTCACTCCTGTCAAAAGAAAAAAACGATCCCGAAAAGACACCATATCACTCGAAGACAACGAAGATGAATTCCACACCCCCTCACGACCTGTCAAAAGAAAAAAACGATCCCGAAAAGACACCATATCACTCGAAGACAACGAAGATGAATTCCACACCCCCTCACGACCGTCAATCTCACTTTTTGTTACAATAATCGGAGTTGACAAAAACATAACTCAATCCAACCCTATCCAAGTAGCAAGGGAAATCAACCGCATAGCAGGACACGTCCTACAAGTACAACGCCACCCCAAATCGTTCGTGATTAAATGCGCCAATTCAAAACAAGTACATTCTTTCTTAGCGAGAACCAACTTCTGCAACACTTCAGTCTCCGTGACCAACACCAATACCCCCCTCACCTTAACAAAGGGAGTAATAAAGCGCGTTCCAGTTGATTTATCAGACGACTCAATTCATCAAGAATTACGGGATCAGGGAGTCACCGATGTACGCCGTATTTACAAAAAGATCAATAATACTCGCTCTGCCACATCTGTTGTCATTGTCACTTTCAATCTCAAATCTCTTCCTTCAGCTGTATCATTAGGGTACGAACGTTTCGAAGTATCGACGTACATTCCCCCTATCACGCGATGCTTCAGATGCCAACGATTTGGGCATGGCATCGACACCTGCCGGTTCAAGCTGCGATGTGTCAGGTGTGGTGAGCCCCACCAACTTGACCAGTGTCCCATCAAAGGTATCCCTCGATGCTTGAGATGTGGAGGGCCCCACAGTGCCGCCTATGCCGGTTGCCCTGAATACAAACAGGCAAGGAAAATACAGTCAGTTAAAGTACTAAACAAGTTATTTTATGCAGATGCGGTCCAGCAAGTACGGAACTCAACACAACCTGCCCATATCTCTCCGCCCGAAAACCCAACAGCTTCTCAAGTCATCTCAGACCCCGTCACTCTCCCCACGCCGATTAACCAACCCTCTTCTTCCCATACGAACCCATCCCTTACTGTTACATCGTCTGCCACCCCTCATCCTCAACATCCTCCCGCTACAGCCAAACACTCATCTCAAGTCCTCCCAACCCCAAATCTTCCCCCCACAAGACCCTCGACTTCAGACGCTTCAACACAGGTAGACAAGGTCAACCAGTCTTCGCAATGCTCTCCTGGTTCTCCACTTACAGTCGAAAACCTGGTCACCTTCCTTGTTTTTGTTATCAATAACCTAGAGACTGCCAACTCGAAGAGCAACAGAATAAAGCTAACAGTACAGGCCGCCAACACCTGCTTCGGCACAATAATACCTCCCGAAAAAATCCATGAGCTGTTAACATCCATTTCTCAATAATGGATATACAGCTGCTCTGTTTCATACTGTTTTCCCTTCCCCTGTTCACTATGCAGTTCACCCTCTGGCAGTGGAACGCCCGTGGAATATCGTCCAACGGACACGAATTAGTTTACCACATTAACACCTCAACCGATCCCCCACACATCATTTTGATTCAAGAGACTTGGGGTCATATACACACTGATTTTTCTATTCCTAGTTATGTATCCATCTGGCGTCACCGTCCCAACTCCCGTAGAGGAGGATGCGCCATTTTCCTACGCTCCGGTATCGCACACGACATCTTTAACTGCGCCCCCTCGCTTGAGGCGCAACAAGTTAATGTTTTGTTAGGCACCGCTAAATTGTCTGTTGTTAATTTTTACAATCCATTAAAAAAACTTACATCAGATAACCTCAAAGCATTAACCTCCAATTGCCTCCCAAATTTTATATTAGCAGGTGATTTTAATGCTCACCATCCTATGTGGGGCGGAACCACGGAAGATCATAACGGGAGACTGATAGCTGATTATATATTATCCAACAACATATCTATATTGAATGATTCCTCCCCTACACGAATCGATATTTCACGCGGGACATCGTCTTCGATAGATTTAACTCTCTCAAGTCCCTCTCTAGCCGCACGATGCAACTGGTCTGTCTCTACTACCACTATGGGAAGTGATCACTTCCTGATCAAATGTGATATAGCACTTAATGCACCTGTACCCAACATCACTCCCACTGATTTCAGATTACCTAAACCATCCCTATCCTTCCACAGGGCCAACTGGGAGCTGTTTAAAAAGGAATTACACAATACTTACAAGATGAAAAATGTTGACATTGAAAACATTTATGATTTCTACAACTTTTTTATTCTGTACATCCAGAAAGCAGCGGAAACCGCCATTCCAACTAATAAAATAAAAAAAACTTTCTCCTAATCCGTGGTGGAATTCAACATGCACCCAGGTTATCAAGGCTAAACACAGAGCCAAAAGAAGATTGGAAAGCTCATATTTATATTCTGATCTCTGTGATTATCTCAAAGCCTCCGCTCTGGCGAGGAAAACGATTAAATCTGCCAAACGAGCTCATTTTGAACAATTCTGTAATACATTAAACCGTTTTACTCCTCTCTCTACCATATAGCGTAAGATTAAAATACTTTCTAATAACCGCCAGCATGGCACGACTTTCCCTCCTCTCCATATCAATGGTTCTCTTTCTTCTGACCCTCCAACTATAGCCAACGCTTTAGCAGCCTCATTCTGTGAGAAGTCCGCCTCTTCACATTTCTCAACACGTGAACTACCCACTACGGCTACACCGAATATCATTCATGATAACAACACCCCATTAAATTCCCCCTTTACACTCAGGGAACTAAAAAGAGCCATCCGCATAGCCAAAAATTCCTCACCTGGAGCTGACGGGATCAACAAAGCTCTCATATCCCACCTGACTGATAGCATGATTCATTCGCTGTTACGAATAATAAATCACATATGGGACACTTCCACCCTACCACCCCAATGGAAACACTCTATCGTTATACCCATTCTGAAACCCGGCAAGGATAAGCACGACATACGTTCTTATCGTCCCATCTCTCTGACTCCATTCCTGTGCAAGATCATGGAACGAATGATATCCAGCAGGTTAACCTATGTCATAAACAAACACCATCTGGTATCTCACACTCAATCCGCTTTCTTACCTCATCGCAGAATAACCAGCAATCTTCTTCTTCTTGAATCAGATGTCCGTAAATCCTTAATCACTAAACACTACACCGCAGCTATTTTTGTAGATCTCAGCCAAGCATTCGACACCGTCGACCACAACGCTCTCATTGCCAAACTCCAATCCATCGGACTACAAGGTAGATTTCTTGAGTGGATTGTTACGGAGGTTAACTTGGCCTAGCGAACCATCATAACCACCAAAATACCCAGACTCTCAAACAAGGTGTTTGGTCGATCTCGGTCATCTTGTCGAACTCTTTATTTACATATTCCTCCGCGGAACAATCAAGTGCCCAGAAATGACAATACAATGTACCTGTATCCATAACACTTCCCCCCTAAAAGAGTGCATTTAACGTTTTAACACAAATGGACTCTATGTACGTTGGCACAATATTTTGGAACAGCATTGTACATTCCTCTTCCAATTCACACTTATAACTCTATGAATTTACCATGGTTGCATCATTATAAGAGCACATAAACGAAGTATGCTATGGCTACTAGTATATCATTATCACAACCTGTGATAAAACATGTATGACTTTAGTACCATTCAACGTGTACCAAACTAACACTCTCGTGAGTTATACTGCTGCTTGTGAGTTACAGCATACTGGAATTGCATGTAGTTGTGCAACACTGAATACTACAATATTAACTTTCTCAACACCTTAACCTTTATGCAATCATGTCATGCATACAAACAATACACGTTGTACCAAAATCAGATGGTTTCCTCATTAGAACACACATGCAACATGTCAATTTTTACACTGTCATTATTAAATGATTAACCTGTGTACAACGATTATAAAACACGTCATCTC
The DNA here is from genome assembly GCF_964275005.1 of Diadema setosum. Taxonomy (NCBI): domain Eukaryota; kingdom Metazoa; phylum Echinodermata; class Echinoidea; order Diadematoida; family Diadematidae; genus Diadema; species Diadema setosum. The sequence continues at coordinate 5,910,890 of NC_092692.1, read as the reverse complement.
TTCCACAAGCAACTGCATAAAATCCAACTGTTGTAATCATATACATCATATTACCTACAACCAAAACATCATATTCCATGATATGCGACTTACATATACCTGTACACGTTGTGTCAGCATCTATTGAAACGTTTAAACACCAACAAATGTCATATATCCTACTTATGTGTCTGAAAACTTTCCTGTCAACATACAAAACACCAAGAGTATGACCTGCCTGACAAAACATCAAATGAACCTGAATGAGATATACTTGATGACAACCTGTGTGTACACCTAAACTTAATAAGTGAGTGTATACCTGCCTGTATACATCCTGGTATAACACAGTTCGCTTAAATACATGCCTGTTGGTATGTTGGATCAACTGTGAAATACTGAATACCTTTGCCAAGGCAATGATTGAGGTATAATAATGAGCAAAAGCTTTGTACATGTATAACTATATAATTTCTGTACCTAATAAAGTATACATGCTAATTAAATCCAAAAGCAACATCCAATAAACTTAGGGTGTATGCCACAACAAATTTAACCAATACCTGTACATGTACAAGTATGAAACTTCAAGTACCTGAACTGTACCTACATTACTCGATACACCACATTCTCTATACAAACAGTGACACTACCTGTTTGAAATCAATTTACCAACAACTCACATTCTTGACAACTGTTGATGGCTAGCATAACTTAAAACAGCCTTCATAGTGTATTCTTTTGTTGAGTGACTCAAGCACAATTATAGCTTGCTGTGTTTCCTTATTAACACAAACATGTCTGAAGATACTTCCATGTTGTTATTAACACATTCAAAGTGCCATTCATGCTGTTGGCATCACAATCATAGTGTATGCAAGATACATACATATACATGATGTACACACACTGTCCTGTGTACTTGCAAAACAAATTACACCTGTTTAAAGTGTTACAAACATAAAATACATTTGCACAATTGTTGCATCTGGCAACAAGACAAAATACTGAGATGTCTCAATTAAGCACGAGAAAGGGCGTCTGCGACAATGTTTTCCTTTCCGCGAATGTGCTTAATGTCAAGGTTGTACTCCTGTAGGATTAAACTCCATCGCATCAGTCTTTGGTTTTTGTTTCTCATTCTGTTGACGAATGTCAGTGGGTTGTGATCAGTCCACACAACAATCGGTTGAGTTGTGCTGCCCACGTAGACATCAAAATGGCTGAGCGAAAGAATTAACGCTAGGGTCTCCTTCTCAACGGTAGAATACTTCCGCTGGTGCGTGTTGAACTTCTTTGAGAAGTAGCAGACCGGTCTGTCCACTCCATCGTCATCAGCTTGCATCAGCACGGCGCCTGCTCCGACATCGCTGGCATCGACAGCTAGGCTGAAGCCTTTCTTGAAGTCCGGCGCTGCCAATACAGGACCACTCGACAGGATTGCCTTCACTTGGTCAAACGCAGACTGGCATGCGGCTGACCACTGGAACTTCACGTTCTTCCGCAGGAGATCAGTCAAGGGTGCCACAACATCCGAGAAGTTATGGCAGAAGCGACGGTAGTATCCGGCCATGCCGATGAATCTCATCAGCTCCTTCCTCGTCTTGGGAACAGGGACATCTTGGACTGCTTGGACTTTAGCCGCTGCGGGACGAACTCGACCATGACCAACGACGTGACCAAGAAACTGCACTTCACTATGCCCAAACTCACTTTTCACCAAGTTAACTGTGAGACTGGCCGCCGACAACCGCTTGAACAACTCCCTCACCGTTCTCACATGGTCATCCCAAGAATCGCTGTAAACCACCACATTATCGATGTATACCTCACAACCATCCAATCCACAAATCAACTCATTCATCATGCGTTGGAATGTAGCCGGGGCGTTTTTCATCCCAAACGGCATCACGGTATACTGGAAAAGGCCCTTTGAAGTTACAAACGCAGATATCTCCTTTGCTCTCTGTGTTAAAGGTATCAGCCAATACCCTTTCAGTAGGTCAAACTTGCTTACATAGCTCGCTTTTCCAATACGATCGATGCAGTCATCGACTCTTGGAATAGGGAAGCAGTCCGATTTGGTACATGAATTCACCTTCCTATAATCCGTGCAAAAGCGATATGAGCCATCCGGCTTGGGAACTAATACACATGGTGAACTCCATGCACTAGTGCTTGGTTCTACAATGTTATGTTCTAACATGTACTCCACCTCACTCTGCAAATGTTGCATCTTCTCTGGGTTAGCACGATAAGGGTGCTGCTTGATGGGATCTGTCTCCCCAACATCCACATCATGTTGCACCACACTTGTGCGACCAGGAACATCTGAAAACAACTCAGGAAAATCTGCAATGATCTGTTTCACATCATCTCTCTCACCATGGGACAAATGACCCAATTTCCTGTCAAGATCACAAAGTGCATCCGAGTTCTTAAGCTTCACACTTGAACACTTCCTTTCTAGTTCAGCACATTGATCATCTGTTGTGTGATTCAACTCTTTTCCTACCACACTCATGATTGGCTTCACACTCTCACCTGCACTTCTCTCAACATCAGTTTCATCTACAGGCTGAGACTCATCTCCTATCTGATGTGATTTTGACGCTGCGTTTCTACTTACTTCTACATCATCCATCTGACAGAAGAAACTCCCTTCTAGACCGATATCCCCTGGACTAACCTTCATTTCAGACTCCTCTGATTTTCTACACATGGAACGTGTGACTACACAAGCTGGGAAAACTTCAGGGAATTCCTGAACCAATGCAGCTGTCTCATTTCCTTCTTTATCCAAAGGGACTGCACTGACCACTGGAATAGTCACTTTGTCTCCTGCAAGATCATTGCCTAATATCAATGCTACACCATCCATAGGAAGTGACTTCCTAACACCAAGGCTCACCCTTCCTGAAACTAGGCCTGACTGCAAATCGACTGTGTGAAGAGGGGCCTCAACGTAACCTCCTTCTACTCCTTGTAACAGTACACTTGTGCCTGTGGACGACGTTTGCCCAAAAGGTAAAACACTGTCAAGAATCAATGACTGGGATGCACCAGTATCTCGCAGGATGGTAATCTTTCTAGCTTCATCACACCCTACCAATGACACATAGCCTACAGAAGTGAATGGTTCATACTGAGACTTAATCTTGTCTTGATCAGCCGACTTAATCACACTCTGAACTTGTTCACACCAATCACCTGTCGATTCAACCGAACGACTCACCAATCCATTTGGATGAGACTTCTTTTCTTTGTCTTTTTCCTGTTTTTTCTTGTTCAGAATGGGACAATTAGACTTCACATGCCCTGGTTGCCTACAATGGAAACACACAATAGGCTTCTCAGTGTTCCTACCCTTCTTGTCAGTCTCATTTTCTACCACTAGACCAGCTTTCACCTCTGTCTTACTGCTAGAATTTGTCTTGCCAACACTTAGACAATTAGGAGCTGCATATTTGCTTCCTACATACCTGTTTCCATGACTGTGGGACAAAGTATACTCATCAGCCATTGTACTAGCTACCGACAAAGTTTTCACTTTTCGTTCCTCGATATGCGAACGCACCTCTTGAGGTAGCGAACTCTTAAACTCCTCTAGTAGCACAAGTTCCCGCAAATCATCAACAGTAGCCACGCCTACTGATTGCAGCCAACGAGTGAAGGAAATTTCCTTCACTTTTGCAAATTCTCTGAATGACTGTGAATCTAGTTTTCTACTATTCCTGAATTTCTGTCTGTACGCTTCAGGAACCAAGGCGTACGCGTTCATGATTGCCTTTTTTACTGTTGCATAATGCTGAGCCTCTTCGCGCGACAGTGAAGCATAAGCATCACATGCCTTTCTCTTTAACTTAGTCTGCAAGAGATGAGGCCATTTTTCTTTCGGCCACTCCATGCTATCCGCCACCTGTTCGAAGTGCAGGAAATATCTATCCACATCTCCTTCATCGAACTCAGGGACCATTCTGACATTTTTGGCGATATCAAAATGCCCACCACTGACGCTTACACCATACTCTCTCTCACCGACTTGACGAGCCCTTTCTAGAGAAACCCTCTCTCTCTCTAACTCAATTCTCGCTTTCTCAAGTTCAAGCTCTTTCAGACGTACTTCTACACTCCCTTGCACATCACCAGGGGGACTACCTGATAAGTTACGCAATGCCTGGAGGGGAAATACTTCTTCATCTACAAGAAATTTGATTGTGTGCTGTGTAATCTCTGACTTTTTCATTGTACTCTTCACAGCAGGAACCTTGTAGTTTTCTGCAACACGCAACAAATCAACCTTTTTTAAGGTTAGCAACTCCTCAACTGTGGGTGAATCCACAAACTTCTCAATGGAAAACTCTTGATCTTTCTCCATTCTGCACCAGTAATGTACAATTAGTAGTGCTACAAGAAAACCTGACTATCACCAGCCAGCCAGCTGAAAAACTCTTTTCAACTGAAGAAAACCAGTCGCACTATAAACAATAACCCGTATGCTATACCACACACGACCCGACTGGGAATAACCCGTATGCTACACCACATACGAACCGACTTAAAATAACCCGTGTGCTCAACCACACACGAACAACAATGGCATTACCTGTGTGCTAAACCACACACAAACCACCGTGGAATAACCCGTGTGCTATACCACACACGAACCACCGTGAAATCACCTGTATGCTAAACCACATACAAACCACCGTGGAATAACCCGTGTGCTAAACCACACACGAACCACCGTGAAATCACCTGTATGCTAAACCACATACAGCTGTACAAACCGCCGTGGAATAACCCGTATGCTTAACCACATACGAACCGCCGTAGAATAACCCGTATGCTGAACCACACACGAACCACCACGTACGGGACCAACGACCAACGTTTGACCAACGTTTCCACGCAAACACTACACACGCGCAGCGTGTAACTGGACTAAACCATCCTCAACACTACGCACGTGCCAAATTAACCCTTTCGATCCCGAAAGAAATACGAGCGTGTGTTTCCCTCACGCAGACACAGAAAGACGACCGATTTACATCAAAATGTATAACATATCACTCCGCGTCCACACACACACACACACTACGCCATAAACGCATCATGCTTTCTCAAATCGTAACACCTGCACATACAGTAAACTGTATAGTAACAATCACGATGCAAACTACATACAGTACTGTACGTAGTTGCGCGACGCGACGTAAACTGTATCGCGATCGCCCATGTCCACGACATAGCATAGAGTGCTACACCACGCTACTCACCGAAATTCATCGGCCAAGCGAGAACGAAAAAACACTCCTGGGATCATATCAAGTCCGACCAAATCACCTAAGTCCGCAGAAACCCTGCCGAACTCCTGTGACGTGCCCCCAATTTGTTACGGAGGTTAACTTGGCCTAGCGAACCATCATAACCACCAAAATACCCAGACTCTCAAACAAGGTGTTTGGTCGATCTCGGTCATCTTGTCGAACTCTTTATTTACATATTCCTCCGCGGAACAATCAAGTGCCCAGAAATGACAATACAATGTACCTGTATCCATAACAGGATTCGCAACTTTTTAGACTCGCGGACTATACAAGTACGCATTGATTCTTCTCTGTCCGACACTTATCACCAAAATATCGGTCTTCCTCAAGGAAGCGTTATTAGTCCAATTCTCTTTACTCTTTTCATCAACGACATCTCTTACTGCAGCAGATCCAATATATCTCTTTACGCAGATGATATAGCGATTTGGCGCACTTCCACCAACCTACGATACATCAATTTCAAATTACAGGTGGACATCGACAACATTGCCTCTTGGCTGAAACAATGGGGCCTCTCTTTATCAAGCAGTAAATCCAAAGTAATGATTTTTTTATCCACGATCAGTTGCCGCCAGTAATTTCAATATACATGTATCTGATACTCCTTTAGAAATTGTGCAAAATTACAAATACCTCGGCGTCATTTTTGACTCCTCGTTATCGTGGTCATCTCATGTAAACTATATACTGAATAAATGTCTGTATCCGGCACGTCCTGGGGCGCTGATACTAAAACCTTGTTATTATTATATCGTTCATTAGTTCGCCCCCACCTTGATTATTCATGTGAAATCTACAATTCCATTTCCCCAACACTCGCTAAGAAGCTGGACTCAGTTCAAGGCCACGCCCTACGTATAGCCACTGGTGCTCTCCCCTCCACCCCACTACACTCTCTCCAAGTGGAATGCCATGAAGCTCCCTTAGATATACGCCGTGAGAGGGCCGCTTTCAACTACTGTGCTTATCTGTTTTCTCTCTCCACCACTCACCAAGCTCGGGCCGCCATCTCGGACTGCTGGCAGTTTGCCACTGTCAAATGGCCTGAACACAAAAAACCGTTTGCCCTCCGCACTTCATATTTATTTCCCACTTTCAGCAAACTCATCCCGCTATCTGACTGCCCGTGTCCGCCATGGTCAATATTATATCCAACAATCGATCTCTCCATTCATGACCACTGCACAAAGACGTCCCACCCTGAAATGCAAAGACAAACTGCTCTCCAGATAATCAACACTACCTATGCTAAACACCTTCATCTCTACACAGACGGCTCTCACGACCCCATCAGCAACAGGGTTGGTATTGGGATTTATATCCCCCGCCACGAAATAAAAATCCACGAAAGAATCTCCCGCATTTCCATATGCCGTGCTGAACTCACTGCAATTTTAGAAGCTCTAACTTGGCTAGAAACTTCTTCTCCACAGAAAGCTGCAATATTCTCAGACTCCCTCAGCGCTCTGTCTTTGTTAGAAAATTATTCCTCAAATAAACTATACCTAACTTGCGATATTTTATTGAAATGTTCAAATTTATTATCTAATGGATTTTCGATACCACCATCATATTCAACGCCATCCTTAGTTCTATATCTCTATTCTTTCTCTTCTTCTACACTTATCTGCATTTTTCTCTCAGGTTAGCATTATCAATGGCACGTGACCGACGGTAACGCTTCTTTTAATTGTGATCCATTTTTACATCCCATGCATGTAACCTTGGTAACGGGCTGACCCTATGTCAGAGAGAGGAGCTCAGCACCCTCCACCCCCCTAGCTGTCTGTCTTCTCGTTCTGTCTTCACCCTTTCCGCTATTCTTCTATCAACACTTCTCTTCCACGATGTCTCTGCCTACTAGGCTAATAATAATTAACACCTAGGCCGATAAGACAACTAGAGGCGCCTGACCCCGGGTAAGGCCAAGACATCACCGGCGTCGGCGGGCGGGTCCTATACCTGCTTTGCCGACGGGAACGGCGTAACCCTGCATCTCTCTCGATGCAGGAGTAGGCAGATGACATCATTTCCGGAACCCTGTCCCCTTTCCTTCCGATGTATATATATCATTGTAAATATAAAAATAAATGTAATTAGGTTTTTTGTAAATAATTTAAAGTATTTTAGGTTTTTATAATTAATTTAAGGCATATCTGAATAATTATATTTTTTGGAGCAAATTGCCCACCCGGCAGAGAGCTCCACAATCCAAAAGAACAACAACAACAACAACTATCTCATCACTTTCGCCCCGACTACCTACCTTGTAGTATACGAGAGTGACTGCCATTCATATAACACGCAGATGAGGAGTGAAGCAGTAAGGACGTTTACAGACCTGATTTCAGCCATAGATTTCGGTAAGTTTTAGACGTAATTAAACAAAAAATCGCATACCGGTTATTGAATGATGGTCATAGATTACGATAATTCCTTATATTTTAGTTTTTCACGATTAATAAAGATATTCATGAAGGAAACAGTGAACGATAACAACGTCCGCGAAGGAATAGAGGTGCAGCGCTGTCGCGATTCGCGACAGCGGCTGCGTGTAGTTAATGGATCACCGTGCAATTCTTGGAGTACTCTGGGTACAAGTGAGCTTGGCACCACGAGTTGGATCATGTAATTGCCTAACTTGTCTTTCTTCTTTCGGTAGAGGATATCATTGTGAAGAACTAGCTTGGGGTACTGCCACAGCAAACGTCTGATTCGAGGGCTGTGACGACGAATCTGTCCCTCACTTGGTCGCTCACCTTGGTTGACAAACTTGATGACTGTTCTGATTGTCTAGTTGATGCTCATGTTCTACATTGACATCACTGTTGAGGATTACACCACTGTAAGGCAGGGATGATTGCAATATTTGAGAGATCTGACGGATTTTGATTTGATTTTTTTATTTGATTTATTTATTTCAATATGGTAAAAAGCCTGCTATCAGCTTTGAAGCTGCTTTTCAGCAAGGCCGTGCATAAGAATTTACAAAACTGAATCAAAAACAGAGGAACATACACAATGATAATTAGAAAAAAAAACTGACAAAACTTAACATAAGTAAAATTGGAACAAGTATAAATATTAATATAAAAGGACTTACATTATGTAGATTACATTTCGATGACAACAAAATCAAACAGTGACGGAAATAATATGCGTCATTAAAAAAAAAAAATATCACAAAGATTTGTTACAAATGAGTGGCAAGAAAGAATGAACATAATATCTGGAAATTCACTTTCTGAATTGCTTGTGTAAAAGAGCTTAAACTATCAATATTTCGAATATTTTGGGGTAAACTGTTAAATAATCTAGATGCCTTGTATAACGGACTTAAACAATTCGTCCTTGGTATGGGTAAAAATACAATTCTATCATTATTGCGTACATTATAATAATATTCTCTTAATGTAATACGTGAACATAAACTCTGTGGTAATAAATTATGAATGGCTTTATATATTTGAGTTACTGCGTGCTTTTTCCAGCGTTCCTTTAAACAATCAATTTTCAGGGTGTTATATAGTATCTCCCTGCTAAACCGAGCATCTACGCCTAGCACAATGCGTAAAGCTCTATTCTGTAAAGTCTGGAGCCTTTGCAGGTCGCGCACATTTCCATTCATCCACGTGAGGTAACAATAATCAAAGTGTGGTTGAATAATCGTTTTGTACAATCAAAGAGCTGACTTTTCGTGTACAAAACTTCTTGATCGTTTCAACATTGAAGACCCCTAATACTCTTATGTTTGACCTGATTAATGTGAGCCTTCCAAGAAAGGTTTTCATCAAGTGTCACCCCAACGTATTTGCATTCTGTTACTCTTCGTAGTTTGGTGCCATGCAAGTTTATGTCAACAAATTCAAAATGACTTAACTTAGCCTTTGTTCCAATTCACATAAAATTGCACTTATTTACATTGAGAAGTAAATGGTTATGAAAATACCAGTCACTAAGCAAAGAAAGTTCGGCATTTATTGTTGCTTCTAAGACTGTTGGATCCTTGGCAGAAAAATATAAACAGGTGTCGTCTGCATACAAAGAAACTTTACATTGTTTGAGAGCCTGTGGGAGATCATTGAGTGTTAAGATAAACAGTAATGGCCCCAGAATACTCCCTTGCGGAACACCACTTTCCACTGCAGTCATTGGCGAACTATTTCCATTTACTGTTGTCACTTGCTTCCGCATTCCATAATATTGTGTAAACCAATCAGTTGCCAATCAATCATCAAATCCCCGGTATTTTAACTTTTCTATAGGAATATCTTGCGGCATTAAATCAAAAGCTTTTTGCAAGTCTAGGGTCACCATTGCAACAACATCCCCATTGTCAACTGAGACCCGAAAATGACACATGACACATTGCTGAGATCTTTCTTAAATTCATTGATGTCAATCTTTTTGACGTTTCGACTGATAATGTACTTATGATTAACCGGAGGTGGTCAAGATTTTCCCCACGCAGCTATAATCATGTAGTGATCACTACAACATCGCAGAATGGTATCTTGTCATGGTTGGAAGAAAACAGGACATCAATCAATGTTGCCGTAGATGGCGTAACTCGCGTTGGCTTGGAAACAAAGTGTTTCAAATCAAAATCTTCGACTATGCGATTTAATCTTTTTGTCTGGCTAGATGGGTTTATCTTGAGCAGATCACAATTATAATCTCCCATTAGTACATAGTCTAGCGACATTGATTCCACTTGTTCAATTAAACTTTCAAATTTGTCGAAGAGATCATTAGGCGAATCTGGCGGTCGATACCAGTATATGAGTGTAAGAGTGCTCGTTCTATATGTCGGTAGCGTGGTGTGCACTCTTAACTATAGTATACGATGTCAAGCCACAGTCGATAATTAGTTAATGCAGGAGACAAGGTGGTGGTTCCAAGATACACAATTTAGTTTATTAGATATAATAATCAGGAATTCCAGAATGGTGCATAATATTGACGAGGGAATATTGTCGGTAGTATATATAAAGAATACTGTTCCACTCCTTCTTGGCACATGACCGAACAGAGTCGGGGCCGGAGTAAGATTGCTTCCTCAACTCCGAAGCATAAGATATGAGGACATGGATAAAAGTTAAGAGATTTAATAGTAGGAGAGGGTCTATGATGTGGGGATTATAGGTTCACTGAACAGTACTGTGTAAGGGACTGGCAGTGGGAATTGTAAACACAGTTAGTCTGAATTTACTTGAACTTGATTGAGGACAAAGGGAAGGATTAACTATTGAGTAGAGATTAACCAAAGTAATAACAAAGATGGTTGGGTTCTGAATGGAAGTTTCATTGGAGGTTTGATGGTCTTGTTAATAAAAGGATATGAGACTATAAAGCTTGGAAGTGTACATAGGGTTTTGGATTGGACTGGTCGTATATTTAGACAGTATAATTGGGGCAGGAAATGGGGATAAATTCTTAACTTGGTCAATCAAGAGACACTTATAAATTACATGAGGTTTGTTCTGTTTTAAGGTATAAACTCCCTATTTCTCCATCTTACATTCGTCCAATCTTTCAAAAAGAAACGTCCTCGTTTCAAAATTATATACTGCAATATTTAAAGAGTTCAAACGATTGACAAATAAAAAATTCTAATACATTTACGGAGAGAAAAAAATTATAAGAAAACACTGTTGACATGTAAACATAATAGAAATGATTGCTACACAAAACATAATCAAATTGAGTAGCATATTAATAATTAACAAATTAGTGAAATAATTAAAAAGAAGATTGATGTGTACATAGATCTTGCAGATGAGGTATAAAAAAAAAAAATCGCCAAAGAAACCTATTTTCCAGGGAACATATCATTGTCTTGAGAGGTGTAGGAAAAACAGCATGGCCTACACATAGCATAGTGACCAATACATACCGAGGTAACAATATACATTAAATTTAGAATGGAAATAGAAGGGATAGGAAAATAAGAAATCATCATAGTAATCCACAAACTGTATGTAAAACTCAAAGAACAATCAGAGGTCCAAGAATTGACAAAAATCATATTACCATACGTTAAAAAAACACTTAACATAAATGACAAAACTACAAACTAGAAGAATACACTGATTGCATACATCTAGTCTTGTGCACAGCAAATATGTTGAAAATGAACAGTATAATCATAAAAAACACTTAACAAAAGGAACAGACAGAGGAGAAAGGAGAATGAAGCAATTAGATTAACTGACCTAAATTATACAGAGTTGGTGTCTTTGAAATGCACCATGCAACAAACTTGTAAATAATGATGTTGATGAACAACATGTAAAAAGATACCTGGCATCAAGAGTAATTCAAATTGTGTAGATGATATTATGTGTAAGAAAAAAGTTGGGCAAACAACATGACATTTATATGTGGTGAAAATGTGCATATATATCTAGACGGCAACAAGTTTACTAATGGTACAATTTTTTTCCCTTTTTTTCTATACAAAAGCAATTGCTCAGAAAAACAAAATTTGTCACAAAAAATCAAAAGTTACAACCATACTTAACTAAGAAATTTATGCTAGAAAGTAAAAACACTTATTAATCATGTGAAAAAAATTCTTTCAGAAATAAAACACAATACACATTCTAACAGTGAAAAACCTAAATACCAAATAATGCTACAAATTTACATCAGAAGTTAAACCGATATTATCGTTGAGCAAGAAGCAGAAATCGGGATATAAAACGGTCAAGAAAGGGGCAATTGAACGTGACAGAGAGTGAGAAGGAAAAAAGGAAAAGTATGGACAGTGCAGAAAAATGAATGAACAGCCATGTGGGACGGGGAGGAGTGAGAAAAATATCATTGAAGGTACAAAAAGAATGTATAAAATAGAGATGACATTAAAAACAAAGTTTCACTACTAAGAAATAGGAATTTAAGTGCCCAGGAAGCGGAAGGGGTAAGGAGACTTGCCATAAATGCTCGATTATTCGTAAATAATTAATGAGAATTCTGAAATTTGAAATTTGGAAGTAAAGCAGAAAAAAAAGGCTTCATTACTTCCTGTCGCAAAAAAAAAAAAATGAGATCATAAATTATGATGGATCATAATCATTTGGGGGGTTAGGAAGCTGACTGCCGTGTGTCCGAACACTATCGGCATGGATCACAGCGTGTGGATCGTTAAAGAGGTGTGATGAGGCAATGGACATGTGAAAGGGGGACCACAGAGTCCCAATTTGTGAAGTGGCTGGGCGACGGCTGAGGATAGTGAGAGTGGGGCAGAGATGGGGGAGGGGCTGAAATGTGTGGGTTTGCGAGGAAACAGTACGGTGAGCTTGAAGACGGGGTTGGTAGTCGGGCAAATCAGGAGGAGAAGAGGTGGAGAAAGGGGTGGAACTGTCCGAATCAGTCCCAGTGGAAGATGACGTAGGGGCGTCGGAGTCAGAGGCAAGGGGAGGAATGTCGCAGTCAATAGAAAGAGGGGAAAGTGGGCTAGAGATGGGTAGAGTGCACTTCAGAGATTGGATTGGAGTTGGGGGAGATGGGGATGAGGGGTGGGAAATCACTGCACATGTTTGTGGTAGTGAGGGAGGCGGGAAAACTGAGGTGCGATATGAGTTACAGGCCTCACAGTGAGAGCAGAGGTCCGCAATGTCTTTGCGCATCCCATGCCAGTAGCAGAGCCCTTCGATAAGCTCAATTGTCTTGGCTGTACCGAAGTGAAGAGCTGACATGGAAGTATGCATGAGGCCAAAAAAAAAAAAAAAAAAAAAAAGGTTGTATTGGCGTAACATGAGATTTTCATATAGGGTCGGTCGGGCGGACTTTTTTTTTTTTTTTTTTGGCTACCTCCATTTTACGTGTATAACTCGTGCTCAGTAAACAGTTACAACTGCTGCACCGTATGTGCTGTGTTCATCTATTCTAAAAATCATTTATGAGGCCGATAATACTCGAATTATACCCCTTCACAGAATTTAAAGACGTTGAAATCCCTATCCTGAATGTTTTCACTTCATATTTTACTATTTTGACTTAGATAAGATAGATGCAAATTGACCCATATGTACGATCTTTTCATCGCACACGGCGATCTCTATTACAGTCCCACATATACAGATTCGTGTAAGTTCTCCACACGAGAAACCTATGGCAAAACTGTGCACAATACATTGCAGTCTGAATGATAGAGTACGCGTCCGTGTTGGAAACAGATGACGTACTGACCAAGCGAGGCTATGATATGCGAGGCGCTATATGCTAGCGAGATCTCTCCCTCGTACATCCGATATCCCCAGAGCCGTTTCCACTTCCGTTTTTTTTTTTTCGATCGCGATCGCAAAAAAAGTTTTACTCGACTCTGTCATGAACGAACGTGTGTAAGGGCGAGCTCCGCCAAGCATAGAATTTACAATTGACTCTGTGCAATAGACCTGGCAGTCAACAATATGCCCGGTACGGATAGACCTCGACGGGGGCTTACTGCACCCCAGGCCGACAACTCCCCGACGACGAAGCCAGCCCCAACTGGTGGTACAGGTGCCTCTACACTAGTCCAGATACTGGACGATTTTTATCATCCGCAGTCCCCACACACTCGGCACGCACCCACCCAATGCGCCCAACCGCTGATTGCGACGCTCCACCAATTGGTACTCCCGAAAAAAATCAGGAGAGGTGAATTGTGTAATACAGTGTACATACAGACACCATCAACGTACGTCCGTACACACGCGGGCACACTACGAATACAGTCCAGGAAGTGGACTACCTCTACACTCGACTCGGACCATGACTCGGAATTATCCAGTGCCATCAAATCTGTCATCGAACGACTACTCACTGATGGTACCTTCGTCTCCAAACTGATTTCTGCAATCAAAGCAAAGCTTCTGAACGAGTTATGTGAGTCAATTTGCTCCGATGTAAAGGACTCGCTACAATTCGACGTCGATACCGTCAACGACAGAATGTCGACGATGGAGAAACGTCTCCAAAGGATCGAGGAGGCCTCAGAGGAGGCGGAACAGTATTCACGTCGTAACTGCTTGGTTTTCGCTGGCATCGATGAAAACAGTGGCGAGGACGTGGAGGCAACCGTCATCGATATCTGCAAAGACGACCTTGGGATCAACGTCGAGAAGGGAGACATCGATCGTTGCCACCGACTGGGACCCATGGCCGGAGGGGCGAAAAGGAGTCAGGCGACAACCAAGGCAAAAAAGCAGCACCGCGATGTCATCGTGAAATTCGCGACCTACCGCACGAGAGACGAGGTGTACAAAGCACGATTCAACCTGCGGAAAGCAACTAGTAAGTCAAAAACCGTCTACATCAATGAAAGTTTGACACAAGGTCGCTCGAAACTCTACTGGAAAGTAAAGAGGGGTCTAGACAGCAGAGATTTCAAACTTTGGACACAGGACGGGAGGATTATTGTCAAGAAACCAAACGGCGAGAAGATCACAATCGTCAGAGAAAGAGACTTGGTGAGATTGAATCTAAACACGTGAACACTGAACTCAGACTGATTAGAAACGTCTGAATGGTAATGCTTACTTGAGTACATTTTGTGCAATACCTTTGAATAATAATTTTCGTGATTTATTTGATTACATGTTTCATTCTTTTGATGTTTGATGTGTTTGATGATCTATTTTGATATAGATCAATTTATGCCAGTTAGGTTTCCATGTGTGTGTTGTAACACCAGTAAAATGTAATCAGAAAGCATTGCTCTGTACAATGTGTAACAAGTGGGTTCATATTATATGTGCCGGTATAACTCAAGCTCAGTACGATGACAAAAATGAATGTTTTGAAAACTGGACGTGTTCCATGTGTATTTTTGAAGAATTGCCATTTTTCGAACAAGATCTGAAAACTCCTGAAACGGCTATCCCAAAATTAGAAAAAGTTAAAGAGCCCGAGAATGATGTTACGTTGCCTAAAAATGCTATTCAACTTAACAGCACAAATAATAATGGTCTGCTGATTGCCCATCTTAATGTTCGAAGTATACGGAATAAAAAAGAGGACGTGGATAATTATATTAAGAAAGAATCAGTTGATTTGTTTACACTTTCCGAAACATGGATTGATGACTCCATTCATTCAAGTGTTTTGGAGATTTCTGGTTATATCCTGAAAGGAGAGATCGGGATAACCATGGCGGTGGAGTAGCGTGTTATTTAAAAGAAAACATGTCATACGTTAGACGTAAAGATCTTGAAAATAATGATTTGGAAATAATGTGGTTAGAAATCAAAGTTAAAAATCATATGTCATTTTTTCTCGGTGTGATATATCGAAAACCGGATTCCCCTTGTTCGACTTTTTTCAGTAGTTTGGAATCGAATTTAGAGCAGGTTTTTTCTTTCTCTGATAACGTTCTTATACTTGGAGATTTAAATTGCAACATGTTAGCAAAAAGTTCTTTGTCAAACAAGATTAACGAATTGTGCTCAGTGTTTAACCTTACGCAGCTCATCAAGGAGCCTACGCGAACAACCCCCTATAGCTCCACATTGATCGATGTTATTTGTGTGTCAGACTCAATGGCGGAGATCACAAAGAAATCTGGGACAGATTCTGTTGGATTTAGTGACCACTCCCTTGTCTATACAATTCTCAGGTGCAGACCATCAAAATCCCAGCCTGAATGTTTTTCATTCAGATCGTTCAGATACTTTGTCGAAGAAGATTTTCTTAATGACCTCTCACATGTTCAATGGGATCGTCTTGTTACTGTGAATGACGATGTTGAAAGGAGCTTTGCACAATTTAAAGAAACCTTTTCTGCTATATCACGTAAACATGCTCCCTTTGTCTCTGTTCGGAAGAAGTTAAGAGGTGCCCCATGGATTACTAATGACTATCTAGCAATAGCCAGAGACCGTGATTACCATAAGAGAAAGTTCACTGAACTGAAAAGAAGATCGTCTGAGAAAGGGCAAACACCATGTCAAGAGGATGTAAGTCATCTGAACGTTATCTGGGACAAGTACAAACATCTTAGAAACAAAGCCAATAATTTGAATAAGAAACTTAAGAAGGAATATTTTTATACCAGGTTACGACAATGCGACAGCAATATGCAGAACTCGTGGAAAGTGCTGAAAGATCTATTGCCAAAGAAAAAAACTGCAATCAATTCAAATATCAAAATAGGCAATGACATTATTTCAGATAAGTATAAAATCGCTGAAGCGTTTAATCAGATGTTCGTTAATGTCGGAAATGGTTTCACTCGATCCGAAAAGTGTTTTAACTCCCTTAATACATTGTCACAAGTGAAATCAATTTTCAAATTCAAAGAAATTGAAATAGAGTTTGTCAAAAAAGAATTACAAAAAATAGACGTCAAAAAAGCTGCCGGTTTAGATGACTTACATCCAAGGCTATTGAAATCCGCAGCTCCGTACATCGCGGAACCTCTTACATGTATTTTAAACAAATCTTTAAACTCTGGGCAATTCCCGAGTGATTTTAAAAAGGCCAAGATTGTTCCTGTACCCAAAGGTGGTGATACAAGTAAACTGGGCAACTTTCGTCCGATATCCCTATTATCTTGTGTGTCAAAGATTCTTGAAAGGGCGGTCCACATACAACTTTACGAATACTTGCAAGAAAACAAACTGCTATCGCAGAGGCAATCAGGTTTTCGTAAAAAGCATTCAACGGCTACATGTTTAATTGAAATTACTGATTTTTTGCTAAATAACCTTGATTCTGGCCTTATAACAGGTGCAATTTTCTTAGATCTAAAAAAGGCCTTCGATATTATATCGCATGAAATCCTCTTATCAAAAATGCCTTACTATGGCATAAAAACAACTGAACTACAATGGTTTTCATCTTATCTTTGTAGCAGACAGCAATGTGTTTCTTTTCAAGGAGCCCAGAGTGCTTTTGAGAAAGTTACCTCTGGTGTCCCCCAAGGCTCCATTCTGGGGCCCTTACTTTTTTGTTTATTTATCAATGATATGTGTAATTTATCTTTTGAAAATCAAACTAAAATCACCCTTTACGCTGATGACACGGCATTGTTTTGCAAGGGAAAAAATATTCTTAGTGTTCAAATGACCCTGCAAAAGGAATATAATTCATTGTGTGAATGGTTCAGAATTAATCAAATGAAAATCAATGCCACAAAAACAAAAGTTATGGTTTTTGGAACCAAACGTAGAATTAGAAACCAGATTCTAAGAATTACTCATGAAGAAGATTACCTTGAAATCGTTACAAATATTAAGTACCTTGGTGTAATTCTTGACCAGAGTTTAAACTGGTCATTACATGTATCTAATATAATTAGAAAAGTTAATCGAGCAATAGCATGTATCAGGAGGATAAAGTTTTTTCTAACAGAAACAATTCTGGCACAGCTGTATTACTCATTTATCCTACCTCACATAGATTATTGCTCGGTGGTTTGGGGGGAAGTGTAACAAAACAGACCTTGTCAAATTGCAACGAACCCAGAACAGATATGCAAGACTGGTTTTAAATGCGGACTACTCAACTACCAAAGAAACTCTTTTGAATAGACTTGGGTGGCAAAGTGTCGACAGTAGAATCAACTATCAGTATTGTATTTCTGTTTTCAAGATACTTAATGACTTAGCACCGTATTACCTGAATGATCTTGCCACAAAACGTCCTATATATTATGTCACCCGTCATTCTACTCTAAATCCACTGTTCATTCCAAAACCCAACACCGAATTTAAAAAGCGATCCTTTTCTTTCATAGCACCCAGTATTTATAACAAACTCCCAACCCACATTCGAACGGCAACAACACTCATCTCTTTTAAGACCCAAATACAATCAATCAACTTATAAGTGCAGATTTGACGCAAATTCTGGTTCATTCATTCTTACAGTTTTGCGCACTAACTGTAGCCACAACTGTTATGTGGCAGGTTGGTTACCCTGTCTTGTTAATGTAGCATATTGTTCTGTTATGAGCTTAGTTTAATGGTTTCTGTCTCGTCTGTTTGTTTGTTTGTTTTCCTGTTTAGTTGTTATTGTGTTTTGACTTGGTATATTTTGGTTTTGATGTAATTATTTTTTTTTTGTTTACACTTATGCAAATATGTTTTCGATGTGTAATTGTTATATTTATGTTAACAGGGCTCTTTTTAAAAGCAGGCCTTTTGGCTCTGAAAAGACTACCCTGTTTTTTAAAGAAGACTGAATAAATAAATAAATAATCGCAGTCAAGAAGATACTTGATATCGATAGCAAAAAAAAAATAACAACAAAACATAGGGTCGGTGGAATTTTTAGGGTCGGGCGGGTTACGCCAATACAACAATTTTTTTTTTTTTTTTTGCCTGACAGACAGGACAGTAGGGATCACAGAATAGGGAATGATAACCTGTTCTATCATTATTCCAGATGGATGTCTTTTCCGCCGATACAACAATCCATCACGAATTATGAAACGCTCAAACTGATGCCGGAACTTGAACAAGCATTCCTCGTAATGAGGCAATCTCCAATGTAGGCAAATTAATTCTCTGCAGGCAAAATGTCTCCCAGGCCTTATCTCCACAAACACAGTTTGTATAGCAGGTCAGCAGGTAACACAGGACTGACTATAACAAGTCGCTTCAGAGCCAGAAGTGACGTAACTCTCAGAGCAGAGGTGTTGGGTATTCTGCCTACCTCAGAATTTCTCCGGCTTATATACTATCCATTCACCCCTTTCTAGTACATTCTGTAATTTTCTCCAACATGGGGCCACACACCTGAACATACTAGCGAGTCCAAATTCCAGGAATCCCGGATGACTCACTGCCTAACAGTATGTGCATAACATCATTGCTAAAATTAACTACCAATCACATTGGGCTACAAGGGCAGTGCCTCACTCAGCCAGCACTTCCTAGAATATTCTGGAATGGGTTAAATCATTCTAGATTGAGTGAGCTATAGACGTCTAATGTATTTCCTGTCACATGCATGCATACATGTACTGTAGCTACATTGTATACCACGTAGAAAATTCTCCACTGATCTGGTCAGCCTGTATGTACTATATCTATATCATATAGAATGTTCTCCATTAATCTGGTCCACCTGTGTACATGCAAATTAAAACAACCATGCATACAGCCTTGATACATGTACATAACTACTTGTGTGTACATTTGTGACAGATATTGAGAGTATTACTGGAACCGTAGAAGATCAGTCAGCTGTACCTTATACATTGCTAAACGACACGTTCTCATCGTGATTTACTATGATCCTATCATTGTGATCTAATCACAATGATCCTTTGCATGTCGCAACTGGTCAAAACAATGTTACACCTTTGCCAATTCATACACTTCATGTAAAACCGGAGACTCGGATATCTTGCAATATGTCGTCAGTACTTATTAGAGTCAAGGTATGCGTATCTGTGCCCAAGTTTTCTGATTAACTAAAAGTATCATTGTTGGTTCATTTACAAGAAGCAACACTGCATATTGACAACAAAGAACGTCAAATGTCACACAAACCGTAGAAGAGAATTCATGTACAAGTGTAGGCTACATCTATTAACAAACCGTGCGCAACTGACTTGTCTTCTTTTTTCCCCCTTACGGTTGAATTGTGTGTCAGATCAAATCGATGATTTCATGTACTTTATGATATCGGTATAATAACACATGGAGTACTGGTTTTATTACAGTATGCGTGAATTGTCTGTATCAGCATTTATTTCTTACCAGTTTTTATACTAAAGGAATATGATCAAAACAGAGATTTCGATATAGTGTATACGAATAACAGCTGTCACGCACGTTACCTGATGCAGTGTATATTTATCGAGAACTCATACCTATAAAACTATCTCATTTCGCAAAGTTAGATCGAGTGTTTGTTGGTCTTGTAGCCAAAATTATTTTCTCAACCCAGTAACATACGTGTTTAAATCCTTAAAAGAATGACAACATTTCACATATACGTTCGTAAATAACTATGCGTTCACATCGGCTCGGTATGTTTTGATACGCTTACAGTTTTTTGTTTCACATGAGCAGACTTAATGAGACACCACTATGTGCAAAATGGCAAATTGCTCTCTCTGGCATATCTGTCACTTGAACTTAATTTCAGTCTCGATTCTTTCACCTTAGTTCATTACAGCATATTGTAATTAATTGGGTGAGTGTATTTTTTTTTTGAATATTATTATATTTTTTAATCAAAATTCCCCCCAACTGTCGTTTATTCCGCATTTTTCCCTTGTGGCTGAAATAGCGTTATATTATCATATCAGATATATCAGATTTGCATTCGAACTTAGGACAAGCGTTCAAATTAAAGCGATGCTATATGCGCACAATGCTTCTGTATACTCTTTCATATAACAATGAGAACAAAATATATATGCTTTCCACATAACAATGAGAACAAAGGGGAAATTCAGCACAATAAAAAAGGCAAATTGATAATTTCCACAAAAAATGAAAATAAACTTATGATCTATATGATGTCTCTATAACCCTCCCGCCAAGTTTCATCTGATTTGCATTTTATTTAACGAGGCTGTAATTCAAGTTCGAGTGAATTCGAATGATCATCGAGATCGACATTCAAAAGGTAACTAGGTCTAGTTGTCCCCGCCGAACGAGTTCGAGCAGGGGACTATGAAACGGGCTCCGTACGTGTGTGTGTCCGTGTGTGTGTCCGTCCGTGTGTCCGTCCGTGTGTCCGTCCGTGTGTCCGTGCGTCCGTGTGTCCGTGTGTGCGTCCGTGTGTGATCAAAATCTTCAATTTGCTACTTCTCTGTCATTTATGAGCCAATTTTGATTCTGTTTGCTTTATATGATAGCACTATGTGGGAGCTTTGAAACTTCTACACAGAATTTCAGTTGTGACCTTTGACCTTGACCTTTGACCTATATTGTACATTTTGCTACAAAATGCTACTCCTTCGCCATTTCTAACCCGATTTCGATTCCGTTTGCTTTATGTGATGGCACTAGTTGAGGGCTTCAAAACTTCTACACAGAATTTTGACCTTTGACTTCTTTGACCTTTGACCTTGATTTTTTTTTGACCTGTATTGTACATTTTGCTACAAAATGCTACTCCTTCGCCATTTCTAACCCGATTTCGATTCCGCTCGCTTTATGTGATGGCACTAGGTGAGGGCTTCAAAACTTCTACACAGAATTTTGACCTTTGACTTCTTTGACCTTTGACCTTGATTTTTGACCTATATTGTACATTGGCTACAAAATGCTACTCCTTCACCATTTCTAACCCAATTTTGATTCTGTTTGCTTTATGTGATGGCGATACGTAAGGGCTTCAAAACTTCTTCATAGAATTTTGACCTTTGACTTCTTTGACCTTTGACCTTGATTTTTTACCTGTATTGTACATTTTGCTACAAAATGCTACTCCTTCGCCATTTCTAACCTGATTTCGATTCCGTTTGCTTTATGTGATGGCACTAGGTGAGGGCTTCAAAACTTCTACACAGAATTTTGACCTTTGACTTCTTTGACCTTTGACCTTGATTTTTTACCTATATTGTACAATGGCTACAAAATGCTACTCCTTCGCCATTTCTAACCCGATTTCGATTCCGTTTGCTTTATGTGATGGCAGCAGGTGAGGGCTTCAAAACTGCTACACAGAATTTTGACCTTTGATTTCTTTGACCTTTGACCTTGATTTGTGACCTGTATTGTACATTTTGCTACAAAATGCTACTTCCGGCGGGGACATATATTACGCACCGCGTAAATTCTACTTTTCCTTGTTCATTATTTCATCAGCACGCGATTTCGTGAGTTTCTCACAGGGGTGTGAAAACGGCATTCACATTCGCATCAGCACCTCCGTGGAGAGCGTTAAGGAATTCAAATTCACGATAAAGCAAGCAACTACAAAGTATGTGCATCAGTCTTTTTTGTTGTTGCCTTTATTCTTTGAAGTTACACAGCTGTTTGAATATGCTAACTTAATATACCCTGAAATATGATTTTGTTTTACTCATATAGTAGCTAATAACTCGTATAGCCCTACTTTCAAACACATAACTCATTTACATTTTATTCATACACGATTTTAACCGCTGCTACATTACAGAGTATGCATGAACATCTTGCATAATTACAGAATTAGTGGATGAAGCATGCCCTTGACAACCAGCAAAAATAGCGATATACTTTGGTGAAAAAAAGTTAAACTACAGTTGATCCTATTGTGGCAAGCTATGATATAGACACGGGGAACTAAGGAATGGAATCACAATGGATCAATATTGATTTGGACATATAGGACCCCTAAAATTCTGGGATATGGCTATTTCTCAAATTTACGTCCATACTGTTAGGGATGAATTGAAAGTGACAGAAAGGTCGACGGGAAAGAAATATATCCAATGCAATTAAGATGATAAAATGAGACTTTGAAATGAAAATTAAATTGCATCATACAATCGTATGATAGTAAAAAAGGGTCCGTAGAAGTTGTGTATGTTGATTGAATTCGAACGTTCAAAGTGCGAAGTTGTGTTCAAAAAATGAAATTGAAATTGTTATATTTGGCTGGAATTTGAACGTCTGTCCAGCTGGCGCGCAATTGAATGCCAACTTTGAGTCGTTAAAATGAATGAATTTCTCTATAAATTTAATGAAATAAATTCTAAAAGGAATGACATGTAATAAAAATGAATACTCAAAGAATTAAAATGAACCGTGAGAGGAGAGCAGTGGCCATAATCGCTTGAATTTGAACGCCATTTCATTAATTCGAATGCAAATCTGATAAAATTGCAGAATCTCAAATGCGTTTAATAATATCCTTTTTTGTTGTTGTTGTTGAGGGCATCAGGAACATCGTTAATGGCGAACACCCTGCGTGAAAAGAGTGGCATAGGTAGTATGATTGATTATTCTGCCTTTGGGAAATTTATAATTGTCGATATCGTTGTAAGACAATAGATGGAACTCTACACTTTCTTGAGCAATCATTGTCGTTTGTCTGTCAGTGTCCAAATTCAAGAGAAATTCAAAAGACTAACTGATATATTCTGTACGAACGACGAACGTTTACAACAACAATACAATCGCTGACACCAAACAGAGGTTCGGGATTCCCCGCAGGTCAACTCGCATTATCAAGATTGCGAAACAGTCTACCATTTTGAAAGAGTTCATAACAATCATCCTAGCTGCGCCGACTTCAACATACTAGTAATCGGCATATCGTCATAAGGAAGAGGAGACATAAACTGAGGTAGATACTAGATATTACCCTGTTACAGTACATAGATTGTGATTGAATAACCATTGACCCACAACACATGATTGTTCCGTGGATAGATACTTGCACCGAGTAGTAAGCCTCCATCGTGTAGTGTGTATGATTGCGTATCTAGTATGACTGAGCTTAGTTTGTGAGATCTGTTAGAAACTACACAATTGAAGCAGAAACATGTATGAGTGTGTTCATAGTGCATGTCTACTGTTCGGGGATGTGATTTTTCTATTATATTGTATACCCATACAACAGAAGTGGATGTGTTTAAGAGTGTGAAACACAAGTTGGTCTCATGAACGCATGACTTCTCAATCCACAATGAACAGGTGACTCTATCGATATTCCACTTCTATTTCTACTGGGAAACGGTGAACAGTAGATCTTACTGCCGAGTAACTCTTTACATGAATCACATTCAGATTCCAAAGTGTTCAAAACCAATATTACACTCACTCAACTTATTTTGGAAAGATTTGGGTTTCGCGTCCTGCGCACTCCAAAGTACACCCATACACCAAAATGTGTACCACAGTTTTATTGTGTGTGTGTGTGTGTGTGTGTGTGTGTATGTGTGTGCGCGTGTGTGTGTATGGCTGTATCAGAATAATATAAAGAAAATAGAATTATGACAAGAAATTTTGTTCATCTTTATACCTGGTATGTAAAACGTTTGTGTGATACATTTTGTATAGTGCATGATCATGCGTTGAAACAGCGTGTGTGTGTGTATGTGCGTTTATTCTTGCGTTTGTAGGTGCCTCTGTGTTACTTCTGTTACTAAATAAGTGTTGAGGATTGTGATATACATTTGAAGCTTTTTTTATTGTACGGAATAATACTTGACGTATAATCATATAAAAGCAAATACAGCAAGCCTTCTTGAAGATGAAATAGAAGTAATGCAAAGACTGTGTAGATTTGCCGACTTTGTTACAGTGGCATAATGTACAATAGCAGGAAAATCTATGTATGCACTGAGTTATTTTGTACATGCATGCAGTGTACTCCAGTAACAAAGAAGTCCTTGGAACTGAAGGTTTTCTTTCGTATATATATTTTTTTTTCATTATTATTACCGAGCGGTAAAGTATATAGGTAAAGATAAAGAGATGGATATTTTGGGACCTGTAGTTTGGTTTCATTGTCACAAAAAGAAGGGGGAAAATCGTTAAACTGCATTCGTCATTTATGACGGGAGTACACTGTAGACGAGATTATAGGTCTACAACATACAAGGAGCCACTCTGGTCTAGATCTCGTATGACAAAGATACACACAAGTAAATGGAGGAAACCCTTTCACATTTAATTAACATGAAACAATAGCCAACATGTTAATGAAAATAATCTTTGAATTAACACGTGGAACGATTAATTGGTGTGTTTTCTCCCTTTATTACTTCCAAAAGTTTGTTTAAGCCAAATCTTTGTAATCAGTCCCACGGGACTTGCCTTGTGCCGAAGTCACTGTACTAATTCATTGCATTTAAGAAAAGGTAAGACTTCGTCAATTACTATGTATCTTGGCACCCCATAGCATTGACTTTCATTTCATGTGCTGTTTAATTGTACATGCTCAAGTAGATATCAATACAGCCAAAGAAACAGAGTGGAACAGGGTTTGACATCCATGTCTTCAATGCCAAGGTTTCTGTGAAACATGCATATCAGCTTCCATTAGTTTTGTGATGCTAAGAAGGTATGAAGTCCCTGAGAGAAAAAAAATAAATTCTACATCATTTCATTAAAAGCTTTTTAATCGTAAGGAAGGAGAAGTTATATATTGAAATACCTTATGGCAAAAATGTGAATGAAGACAATGCAGTCTAAAACGGGTGTTCATATAATTTCAGAATGTTCGGACTGCTTGTTAAGATATGAACCATGGAATACGATGTACAAATGTATATATGGCAACGCCAAGTGCATTTTATATGCATTTGGATATTGCATCCGAATGGCAAGAAGAGCTGAACAATCGTGCTCTCATGCATTTTCTTATACAGCTTTACTATTTCAGTTATTCAATTCAGAAAACATACATTTTGTGGTGAGTTCATGAACGCCAGTAACCATCATACATTGCAACTCATTTGTACATTTTGGGGGCTACTACACAATCTAGGTAGCAGTTTATAACTGCCTTAACAAACTGCCAGAGCTTCTAAACTCTGGAACATTCTAATTGATACAGTGAGTGGCCTAGCTTGTTATGGAAACTATACATGAACGTTACTTTGCTGAAAATGTATAACAGAAATGCTGAGAAAGACAAGGGGAGCATTACAGAAGTGCAGTAAATGTCCACAAATGCCCACAAAGAGAAAGAAACTTGAGATCATTCATGCTGATACAAGATGCGAGCTTTGTCCACTGCTCCTGGAGCGTAGGCCTACTCATCTTCCCATTGTTCAAGGCTGAAAGGGAATCAGTACACATTAATGCAAGAAATGTACATTAGCCATATTGAGGTGATTGAAATAATTATTTTGATAGAACGATGATAAACAGGTTATCTTGTCTTTGCTCAATTTACCGCATGTAGCTTTAAGTAGAAATATTCAAGGAAACACTTTAGTGAAAAGTTGATAGGGCAAAGATTTGCACCGTATTGTGGTAAATTTAGCCAACATTTCTTTAAAGGGATAGTACAGTTTTGGTTGAGACTTAACTTCAGGTTTTTATCATTTTTTTGGTGAGATAGTGAGAAACCTCTTATGAAATATGAAAGAGCATGTAATTCCATGAGGATTTCAACGTTTATTTAGTGAAAATTGATTTTGAAATGGCTGAGATATCCAAAACAGAGTGATCCTAATAAAGTGTGGGACCCACATTTTATTACGATCATTTTGTTTTACTTTATTTTTGGATGTTTCAGTCATTCCAAACCCGATTAACTTTGAATTCCTCTTAAAATGGTATGCTCTTTACTATTTCATATGTGTTTTCTTGGTATCTCGCAAAAAGTTAAAAGCCCAATTCTCATCTCCACCAATACTGTACCATCCCTTTAAGTAGAAATATTCAAGGTAACACTTTACTGACAAGTGATAGGCCAAAGATTTGCACCGTATTATGGTAAATTTTAATAGTCTACATTTCTTTAATGTTGTAAAATTTTGCTGAAATCACAGGGACTGTCTCTGTCTGTCTCTCTTCTCTTAAAAATCCATTCAGTAAAACATGCCGAAGTCCATGAAGAAAAAGAAATTCAGAGGCGATAGTTGGCCATTTTGGCGAAAGAGGGGTCCTAACCCAAGCCCTTCACAGAAATACTACGATGCACCCCAAGAACGCATTTGCTTATCAAACAGTCTCCGTGAACGGTCAAGAAACATCAAATGTATAGGCTCTCAGGAGGAATTTTACGATGCCGTGGAATCGTTTTCGAGTGGAAATGTGCACACTACTAAAAGTGATTGGGAAAGGACATCGTCAGATTTGGAGCGACTCCAGAGAGAGAGTGAGAAAAGTGATCGTGAACACCGTGACGAAGGAAGACGAGCTTCCACGAGTGACGTCGATCAGGAAGCTGGGAATCTGTCACCACCAGCAGCTCGTGGCTGGTGGAACTTCTTTATGCCATCTGGGATCAGAAATCTGGTAAGGAAAACAGTATGTAGAATCTTGCAAAATTAAACGAACATTATTTCATATTTTCCCTTCATTCATTTCCATTTTCAACAAAGAGTGTCAGTGTACAAAACGTGTCATAAAGAAAGAAAAATAATAATATTAATACTTTATGTACATCGAAATATTAGACACTATAAATTGAGGAATTGATAGATACGTGCTATTTGCTGCGTTATACTGAAATTGTTGAAAAGGGGGGAAAGCTAAAATGCAAACCTTGTAATATGCATTAAGTTCACAGCCATTATTGATAAAGTATAACAATATAACCATGTACGGGCAGAGAACGTTATAAAAATCCTAATGAGTAAAACACATGAAAAAGCCGCGCCGACAGAACAAAAACCCTACCCTATAAAAAGCCCTTTACAAGGTCGCTAAGGTTCTTGCTGCTAATAATGTGTGTGTGTGGGGGGGGGGGGTGAGAAGGAGTCATGAGTTGAATTCAGAACGGATCAATTTGGACTGGGAAAGGATATAGCAGATGAAAGTAAAAAAAAAAAATTCACACACACACACAAACACACACACAAAACCCTCAAAATTCGGAGAGAGAAGAATATGCCCACTGCCTGGCATCAGTATTGTTTTGGACGAATTGTATAAATCAAAGTCACAACAAGAAATGACTGGAAATTTTAAGGCTGATAATGATTTCTGAAAAATCCGGTATAGGAACTTCAGATAGACAATTTCAGTCTCGATTTAAATGACGTGATAATTGGTGCAAATTTAACACATTCATAAAAGGATTTCTACAACTTATAGGTCAAGCAAATTTACAAAATAGAATGGCTGGGAATGGTTGTCGTAATAGCAGGTGAGATTCGTTCGAATGACGGGTTGGATATTTTTAATTGATTTGTTTTTATGTGGAATAAATCGGAGAAAAAATGACCCCGTTTACAGTGCGAGGCTCGGCCGCGGCCGAAAACCCTCTGCCTGTACTAGCTGTTCAGGATATTAACCCCCTCAACATCGAAAACTAGTATAGTTTAAGGTAGTTTTGTCCTGCAAAGGATTTTTTCCTTCGGCAAATGCCTTTGCCCGAACGGCGACTTCGTCGCCACAGAATTCATTTGGCAAAGGGTCTGAAAACCAGACAATGCCAAATTGCGTTTGTTTACAAGCAGAGCGCCACTACGACAAAATATTGAAAGGTTTGAATCAAAAAGCGCGGCCGAGCCCAGCAGTGTAAACGGACAAAATTGCGGGGCCCGGCCTCGCAACTGAGGCTGGGCTCGGCCACGGCTCGGCCGCGGCTCGACCCAGCCCCGCACTGTAAACGGGGTCTAGGACCCCGTTTACAGTGCGGGGCCGGGCTCGGCCTCAATTGCGCGGCCGAGCCTCGCAATTTTGTCCGTTTACACTGCTGGGCGCGGCCGCGCTTTTAATTCAAACCTTTCAATATTTTGTCGTAGTGGCGCTCTGCTTGTAAACAAACGCAATTTGATATTGTCTGGTTTTCAGACCCTTTGCCAAATGAATTCCGTGGCGACAAAGTCGCCGTTCAGGCAAAGGCCTTTGCCGAAGGAAAAAATCCTTTGCAGGACAAAACCACCTTAAACTATACTAGTTTTCGACGTTGAGGGGGTTAATATCCTGAGTAGCGAAAGATACAGGCAGAGGGTTTGGAAGCCAGACTAAAATTGGCCGCGCAATTGGCCGCGCATTTGGCGCAGTTTGCGTTTACACCACCAAAGATAGTAGAGATATAAGATACGAAGGCGCGCGATAACAATGGACACAAAATGGCTACCCTAAATGACGATACAAAAGAGAGCTAAGTACAAACTCAGTACACCTAGGAACATCACTCATTTCCAAAGGTAATGGTGTTTTTATTATCTTAAAAAGATTTAAAAATTATAGTCGTAGCTTTTTTTCGATTAAAGGGATTATTTTGAAGAACGAGATTTTAGAGTAATAAGGATTATTTCGTGGAGGTAAAAATTTGGCAACAACATGATCTCACAATCAAAAACGCTTGATAAACAACAATAACATTTTCAAAGACAGCGCGTCTCAGGCAAAGACACACATCACCTGAGACGCGCTGTCCCTGAAGCCGCTGCTGTTGTATCAAGCGTCAAGGCAGCGCGTCTCAGGTGACGTGCGTAATACGCTTGAAGACCGCGCGCTGTCCATTTGTTTTGTACAGGATTAGCGCGCACTTTCGTGTCTTATTTATTAAGCGTCTTTGGTTTACACCAAGAAAAGGCCGGGCTCGGCCGCGGCCGAGACCACCTCCAGAGCGAGGTCAAATGCGAGGCCAATTTTGGCCTCGCATTTGGCCTTTTGCGCGTTTACACTGAACTGAAGGTGGACTCGCACTGTAAACGGGGTCAAGGAGACAAACTTAAGTTTGATTTCTAACTGTTACATGAATTGACCCAGGATATGACAGAATAAGTCAAAAATTGTCAATTTATGTATGAGATCTCAAAGGAGTATGAAAAATTATTCGCAGAGCTGTTTTTAGGGAGCAAAAGTATTCTTTCAAGATACCATTGTGTTGAATGAGTGTGACCCCATGTCAAAATACCAAAATTTGAATACGGTAAGATAAGTAGAATGCATGCCATTAGAAGGATGAACGATGGAATAATGATATCATGTTTCACTTTGTTAAAAGCTCCTATATGCTTCGGGATATGGTATTATGGTTTCGAGATATGAATATGCCTCGGAATATGGTACGATCCATGAACGCTCATTTATCAATATGGAATCTGAAGACTGTGATCGAACAGGCTCTAAAGGATACAATGATAGTCAATCTGCATGGGCTTTGCTTGCTCCAACATCCAGGGCTTTATACACAATATTGTAGTCTTCCGTAACAGACAAATATATTTTCTTTTTCTTCGATTTAATTTTTCATTCATTTCGACCCCCCCCCCCCCATATTCCATATATTTTCACTATGTACATGTATATAATGTGAGTGTAAGCAGGAACCCTCCTTTCTATATTGCAGAAAAGAAAAACAAACAAAAAAATCAACGAATGACAGCCATTATTGTCAATTTAATAACGGTATTTTAATTCCTCTTAATGGATTACGTTTAAAAAATATTTGATAAAAATTAAAACGGAAAAAAAGATTATGAGCCGTACCGGCCGTAACCCTATTCTCATTAATGGCAACAAGTAATGTCTGCGTTAAAGATGGGCGTAAATCGTAAATAATCTTACTGCGTCATGGCACACACACACACACACACACACACACACAAAGTACAGAAAAATAAACCTACTGTGATGACATTATTACAATATTTTCGATATGACTATTGATTCTGTTTTTGTAGACACGTCCATTATACAGATATGTATAAAATCGATTTTAAGCCTTGAATTTTACCCCGAGGCCTCGATCCATGTCAAGCTGCTGCTTATGGTCGCGGTCTCCTGCTTTTCTGTTATTATGATAACCAAAATGTTTAATTTCTAATATCAATTTATTTAAATCCCCTCTGTTATATTCTTTTCTCTAAAATTCGTTTAATGAAACGACATGATCATATGCTCTGACTAAATAATTCATTATTATTTACATAATCTACAAGTGTTGATTTGATGTTTCTCCTCCGAACTTTCTTTTTTGTGAGTGATATGCTACATGTTTTATACATCGAATACTGTCATGTTCATAGTGTGTATGTGTATATGTACCTTGAATTAATTTGTAAGACAGTATATGCTTGCTTAAATGTCGTGTATGGTTGGTTTCCAAATATGTGTATTCTTTTGTTATGTGTGATTTGGAAAGAGGCAGAAATAAAATCAATCAATCAATCAATCAATAATATAGTTTGGCATAAAAACAGATGTACTCCATATCTGCAAAGTAACGAAATAAATAGAATGGTAAACATTATGCATAATATTGAATTTCCATAAATAAACAAAATAGCAGAAAGTTGGTAGATGTTGCAACGACTGTGTGTTTGTTCTTTAAAGTCCGGAGACATATCACTGCAGCTCAAAGTTCTCGGCCTCTCTCACCGTCCAATCTCGGTTACTGTCATGACGCAATGCCATGAATCCTCCGTAGACGAGCTAATGAAGAGGTTGCGAGCTGCTCAAACCAAACAGTCACTCCCCTTAGGAGATATCAAGTTCCTGCAGCTACCAGAACATGGCCTGGACACACTCACTTTTCCCCCGCAAACAATCGACGTCATGATCCTCTGCTGTTCCATCAAGTTCCGACGGTTCTCCATCACTGACGTGCAGAACGCTTTGTACGACAGTTTTCTGACCAATGCCAAAAGGACTTTCGGTAAGTTGGTAGGCAGGAAGGCTTTGATGGCGCATGTCTTGAGCTCTGCCATACTTCTGTCTTCGAACAAGATACATTACGTACTCCCTATGCTTCACAGTAGACTCACGTATGTAAATGAGTCCCTATAAGGGTCCGTTTCATGAAGTCATCACAATAAAGTCATAGATTAAATCTTTCACATAAATCTCGAAAGGGCCAATTAAATTCGCTCAAAATAATACCATGTAGCCATACATGAGACTTTCAAATTCATTTTGAAGTCTCTCATAAGCATTATGAGTCTTATGAGTGAAAGTCTCTCATAAGACCCCTGTACTGGGAAGGTAATTGTGAATGGAGTTGAATTTAACATTATGAGCTTCATAATAGCAAGACATGAATGCTCCCAAGTAATGGAGCTTGAGCGCACTGTAAGTGTGGGTTTGATACTAGTGACCGGAGCACTTGTACACTTGTAGTGCTAAAACAGAATGATTGAACCACTGTATCACTGCCATAATTGTTATCATTACAGCTGTATTTAGACTTAGGCCAAAATCCACACAATAATATTATAATGATATTAACATGATATCATCTCAGTGTTACTTGTTACATACTATAGCTACAGAGCATAAGAGATTGGACGATATCATTTTGGACAATTTCAGAACTGTCGAAAAATGTTCAATAGTCGCCGAGATATTTCAGTCGAGGCGACATCGAGCGGAGTGAAGGTAAAAGATATAAAGCCATGCAAAGCGTATTCACGACTTCATGAATTCAGTCATTATTACAAGCTTCTATCTTATATGTGTTCAATGAAACCTGATACAGATAATTTGGGGACCGTGTAATGTGCTATTCTCATCATAAATTGCTGCATTTGCACGGATTTGCTGGTAAATTATCTTGCGTATTTTGTATTTCCAGGTGCTGCGGTGAGTGGAAGGGGAGGGGGGGGGGCTGTGGTTTTTTAGTGGACCTCTCAGTTCTTTTTTTTTTTTCCTCAACTGAAGCATAACTTTGTACTTTTTTGCCAGTATGCATTCTTTTGTTTATTTGTATCATTTATCTTTTACAAAGTCTAATGTTTATGTTTATGTTTATGATGTAATTCCAGATATATTATGCGTTATGTTTTGTTGAAAAAAAAAAGAAGAATGAAAAATAAATGAATTGAATTGAAATTAAAATTGGTTAATGCGATTTCTTTCTTCTTTTTTGTTTAGTTCTTATTCTCTCCGTTTACTTCTCTTGTCATAGGTCGAGAGAAAATCGCTGTAATTGCTCACGACTTTCCTCCGGTGGCAGCAGAAGCGCAAAGACTCCGAATGGCCAACTTCAAGATTAAGCAGCCGAGTATTTTCGAGGCGGCCTCGCTGGTCATGATGTGCGGTGACCTAGGTACACAACTTGACATGAATGTTGCAGATTGGCTCCAACTCGAAGAGTTTATTATCAACGCATCTAAGCTTCCATTCCACTGAGACGATATTCCGTCTGATGCCATATATTTGAATTTTCAAATTTCACAGGTTCTCACAAAGATAAGAATATCAATCAAAATCACATGTAAATGTATGAGAGTGCATGTAAATTGGATGACATGATATCATATGACATTTCAAGTTTCTTAATTTCAATACAAAATGCTGCTCAAATTGTTCCATTTTATTCATTTATACGAGAAGAAACTATTGACTAGTTCAATGTTGAATTAGTTTAGGTGGATATTGGCTAGGCATGTAACAACTTTTAACGGTGGAGTTGTTATATTATTTACTCTTTTTTTGAATAATGATTGAGCGAGTAATTTTTGTGCAGAGAACAATTATAATAGGAGCGTACGGCATCATCACCTCATTTTATTTTCTTATGTAAATGTAGACGATAGCACTGTTACGTGAAGTATTCCCTTCATCTGACTGTGTTAGAATTTCCCTGTTTAGTTTGTTTCATTCTCCGTTTTGTTTTTGTGGGTTTTTTTTTTTTTCTGGTTTGATTCAATCATGTAATGGTGTTTTAGCTGTTTTTGCCGAATGATCATGGTGTGCAAAGTGGTTCCCAGGCTTTGGCCAGCCTTCTTTCTGAAAGGACCAAGGAAAAAAAAAAAATTGATGGACATTCCAATATCAACTGGACCAGATTTTCAAAGTCATCTTTTTTTTTCTCTCTCTCTCTCTCTCTCTTAAAACAGGGTGACTTGTCGAGTTAATGACGCACCCTGTTATGAAATAACGTTTCCAAATACTCTTTGATAAGAATGTATCATTGTCACAGAGAGGCCCTACAGCCATTGTAGGCATAAAATATTTAACTTCAACGCGAGATTTGATTACGATTATCACTAGATTATGAGTAATTCATATTATTTATGCAAGGTGTTGAACTCTGTATAGCACATTCAACATCTTCTTTTTTTCCTTTTTTTTTTTTTAACGGTGATAGCTCTCCGAAGAGGAAAGATATATCTTTCATAACACCCTGTGATTATTCATTTTGCCCGGACGACCCATGACAGAAAAGTTTGTTTACGAACCTTGATCTTATACCATTCTTTTCGTTTTCTTCTTGTTGGTATGTTTTAATTAGTAAGTCATTGTCAGTATTGTCGCAGCCTGCTTCATCTCACCTGTGTCGATTTCCATCTACAATTTGAAATGATATATTTTCCAGCGTTGACCATGGAATACTTGACATCGCATCCATCTACCTTGATGGACAGTATACGTGCCGCTTATTTCTATTGGTCTCAGTACACTTTAGCTATAATAATTTGTAGAAATACCACACGCACTATATGGAAAATCCTTGCCATCTGTTGTAAGAGCTTTAAGGCCCATCAACTTCAAACATATTCACAAGACATACTGCAGGTGCAATTAATCCTTGCTAGGCTATTAGGCTTTCTAAAATTCTTTTAATGCAAACGCCTTCAGTAAAAAGGTGTGTCATTACTCTTTACAAAGGTACCAATTATTGGTTATTTAAAACTCATTTCGTCTGCACCATCATCAGTTAAGCTGTTGGTATATATTCCGTGTCATATGATATATATGCATGACGATTGCAGTACCGAATTCTGTATATATTTCCGAACACTAAGCCAAGGTCCATTGCACTTTTTTTTTTAACTTCCCTGGTAAAAAAAAAAACAAACAAACAATGATAATAATAAAATAATAGAATAAAACAAAATGAAATAAATAAAATAAAATAAAATAAAATAAAATGAAATGAAATAAAATATTTGAATAAAAGTCAGACTTTTCCCAGATTCGAACAAGATGAAATAATGATGCCTTGTCAAAATCAACTCAAAATTGACGAAAAGCATTACAAACATGGTGCAGGAAATCCGTGTGAATTGCTTTGCGTATAGCTTGGCTACTTCATTTGGCAGCGAGTAATAAAAGATTTTTGAGTCGAAAAGAAGTTATGTTTTGAACAGCGAAATGACTCATTGCGGAAATTTAGAAAGAATAATACAGCTCCATATTGGTCCGTTTTGAAGTCTGGCGAACACAATGATACGATTGAGGCCCCAGTTGCATTGTTTTGATTTCCTGACCACTTTTGGAAGATTGGCAACAGCAACGCTGATCATTATCAATTATCTGTGACCTCACTCGATGGCATACAGGCTGAAGTTGTTTTGATGGTAAGCATCTTTTATATGATCCATTCTCGGAAGATGAAGTTGAATCCACGAGAAAGAAATTTAAATATGATAGGCGTGTGGTATAGATGAAATACGTAATGAATTTTTAAAGGATTGGCACAGAAATATGATCATGATAATAGTCCGCTTTTGTTAATGGTTAATATCGTGTTAGATACATGCATGTTGTATACACACAGATTTTTGTGCAAGAAAAATATTCTTATTCAACTGATTGACAAATTGCCCAGCATCGATGCTGGGCAATTTGTCCATCAGTTGCATTGAATACACGTCGACGGAAGAATTTCACTAATTTGAATAATATTCTTATTTACATAAAAACAAGTGAAGCTGCCAACCCAGATAAACTACATGAGTGTCATTATCGGGAATATCATTTACTCTTGTATTAAATTCAAGGTTAACCACTTTTTCCAGTTCTAATTGATAGATTAGAAAGAAGCAAGCAGGTTTCCGTGCAATCTACTCCACAAAATAACCATGTATTCGTGTTGAAGTGCATAATTGATATTCATTTGCAACAGAACTAACGTCTTTTTTTGTGTGGATTTATTGATTATAAAAAAAGCCTTGGCTTTTAGTGATGGTTGCTCATAATGGCTGAAACTGTTGAAGGATGGAGTTAGTGGTAAAATGTTTAATGTGATTAAGAACATATACCAGCATGCAGAGTCATGCGTTAATGTTCAGCGTATTTCATTTACAGAGTTGGTGTAAGGCAAAGAGAACACCCATGACCATTATTGTTTGACATTATTTGAATGATTTTGAAAACTATATTGGCTGTACATGTTATGAAGGCCTGAAGTTTCTGACCAGTGAGATGTGCAGTAAGGTTTTTGGATACTTTTGTTAGATTTTTTTTTTTTCTTTTTGGTATGCAAACGACACTATTTTTCTATGCTGAAGATACTATTATTATTAAAGTCCGGTATTAAATATGCTACATCGAGATGGTGCTAAATTTCCGGTGCTCATTTATGGTGTCAGATTAACACCTCCGGGTGTCATTTCAAAATATGAAATTGTACTTATGGAGAAACTGGGCGCTCCACTTTATAAGGTCATAATAGACGTAGAATGATTGGATTTTTGCTCAGAATACAAGATGAGGAGGAGAAACGCATTTTCTTGATTTATAGTTTGGCTTTAGTGTGCAGAAAGATCCAACTACGTGTATACAGGTCACGTCAAAATGGATGAGTTGCGTTCAAGATAATAAAGAAAGCAGGTTTTGGAAATACATGTATATTCTTATCCCAAGGGAAGGGCATTTTGATTGTTTGGTTTCAAAAAGCCTTGACGATGCGTTTAAGGGATATATGTCAGAACAAGATGGGCATGCAGCAACATGGTCAAATCGTACTTGTTCGAGTTATAAGATTAATAAAATGGACTTGGCTTTTGAAACGTATGAAACGACACTGATGCAACTATACATTGTGTAAATTCAGATGCAGGTCTCATTAGTGACCCGTTAATAACGACCAATTTTCTCGAGATTCAGTGAATGATGATTTATGTACATTATGTCCGCCGAAGAAGGTTGGAGATGGGTTTCATTATGCATTTATTTGTGTGCTCTTTCTTTAGTGATGAAAGACGATACATATACCACCTGCATACTAGCCTTTAGCCAATGCAGTCTGGGCTTATATCCCCTGCGTGTCTGAATCGAGACTAATTGCTATACAGCAACGAACATGGTTAGTCTATTTTCAGACACTGCTGAGAGGCAAACAGCGCGCGAGGCCTCGTCCAAAGGCTACCTGCATACCAAAAGATTATTCTATTAGACCTTGTGCTTATCAAATGGGTAAATTGTTTAGTGTAAGTAAAAGGAGTCAAACATAAAAATGTCACCTACAGTACATTAGAGCAGTAATGTTGTACTTTTTAAAATCATTAATTGACGAGTGTTTCTTGATTATAGTACAGTTACCAGAGTGAATTTAGGCCTAACTACGAGAAGTGGCATGCTAGTTAAACAACCAGTGCGTTTTACAATATGAGCTAAACGCAACAATATATTAGTATTTTATGGTGGCTTTTTAATTTGTTGTTGTTGTTGTTGTTGTTATAAAGCCTTTTGCAATGTACTTGCACAATGGAAATGTATTCATTATCGTAGATATGTTCATTTTTATACACGTTTTCATTATTGCAATAAATATGCTCATTCTATACACTAAAATGGAATTCACTATTGTAATTATGTTCTTTTTTATACACTTATTCATTATCAAAAAGAAGTTCTTGTTGATACTCTAATGCATCGTATAATTTTCGTGTTACTTTTTGCAATGCTGTGATGCAATTTCATATCCATGGGTAAATTTCTTGTTTCTTTTCCATACTGCTATAAACGTACATTATCCGTTACAGAGTAATCTCAACCACTCAATCGATAGAAAAATGAGTTTACCAGAATCTCGGATCACAGAAATATAATAAAGTAATATCTGTTGATTTTAATCCTAATATATCTGTCAAACATTGTTAGAATAATCATGCTTGCATTTTACACAAAGATATATGCGAAATATCAGCTTCACGCAATATATATGATATATTATATATATAGATTTTATATATATACATATATAATATATAATACATATATATATATATATATATATATATATATATATATATTATTTACATATACATATTACACTATATATCAACTGAAATCTTAAGCTGAAGAAAAGCGAAACAGTAAACTACACGGATTGAATTATTCCATAGTGTTGAAACTGGTTGATATAAGCCGGATAATTCTGCGTGTTTTGTCCCCATTTGACTTGTGTTGGGTTGGATGATCTACTTCCATCAAAACAAAGAAAATCGTCCACATACACCGTACAACATTACATTAGATTTACACATGACAAATGCGCCTGAATAGCTTGACTCATCGAATAACCGTATGACGTCCAGTTTATATTGTAACTGAATTGATTTGAAACATACTATTACGTGTATAACATACATGAAAAAACAACACACAAATAAACAAACAACCGAAAGTAGATTAAAATATTCAAACATATATACAAACACAAACATATACAAATAGGCTAAACAAAGAAAATACATTATACATTACTCGTACAAAAACATAAATGAATATATTTATTACGAAACTAATGCACTTGATTTACGCAGTTTTTTTCTTTGGCTATCTGTCGCTTTTCTGGAACTTAAAAGAATGAGAAAAATACTATTTAATGTGTCCAATTAGAAATGGATGTTTTAGATGATCAGTGGAAGTGTTTCGAAAATCCTACTGACCGTATTATGACACCGCTCTTTTAATTGCATTAATTAATCCTTGGTCTCGGTATACGCTTACATTATCTTTCAGACGTAATAAATACGTATTTTTTTTTTGTAGAGTAAATCGGTCTGTCTGAAGAAATAGTGTCATTTTATTCGAAGTTTTATCGACTTAGGTAAAGGCTGAGTACGTTTAGAAATAACATCCCCCACTTTAGAATGTATTGTGTATTTCAGGTTTTTATATCAGAATATGCATTAATCTATATTCGCCCTGCTAAATGTCTTGTCGGGTATTTTGTTTGTGCCTTACGTTTGTATGAGCAAACATCTTATTTAATTCCGCTTAAGAGGCGATGTTTCGAGACAATCATAACTGAGTCAAGGCTTACAACCAGCAAAATTTCAAGCTGTAGAATCAATACATATTGTTAGTCATACTCATAAAACAGGTTCTTTTGAACACTAATTCTAACACATCAGGCATGATCATTGATCATTTCACTAAGTGTTCGATTGTGGCACAATTTGCAATATTTTCCTCCTGCAGTGATTTACAGATTTACAGTTTTCTATATAATGTATCAAAAACTTATTCGATTTTGTTGTTGTTGTGGTTGTTCTGGGAGAAGAAAGCTCACAAAATCTGCTTCACCATCATGTCACATCTTTTCTCCTTCTTCTTTCAAATCAGAGTTCATGTTACATGACTTGAAAAATATACAGCGAGAGTGCAATGAATAGAAACAGTATGAGATCCATGAAGAACCATTATGAAATAGGGCAGAATCTTTCCTTCACGATTTTCCATTGCAAAAACGATAGGAATAAATTGATAAATTTATGAACACGGATAACAATTACAATGTACCATAATGAAAAAGAAAACATGAACACGTAATATGAAGTAAGCCTTGAATACATATACATTGTAGTTGGTTCACGAAAGACAACCGAGCAGGTTTCAACATTGACAATGGAATATTGAACCTGAAATGAGTGCAACCACAGCAAGTTCATTCAATGATCATTTTTCGTATTGTTCGTATCATTTTCGTCTAGCAATCGGTCGACTAAATTGTTGTAATTCAAGCATCAGTGAGTTATTGCTATTCTTTGATATCAATATGATAGCGGTTTCGTGATGTTTGCTGCGGAAGAAGTTCGTGTTTTCTTTTCCAAAGAATCAATATTTTTTTTCCCTTAAATGACTTTAGTATAACCAGAAAAACGGCAAATGAGATGAGCAAGAATAAGCTTAGAATTAGTGGGATACAATTCAGTGAACCAACATTACTTCTTTTCCCTCACGTTGTCAATAGACATATTGTGCATTGTGAGATGTAGTTAGCTGCATTATTGCAGTCAACGTGTTATTTTTTAATCAAAACAGAAAAATTACCCCATCTTACCTTCTGCACTTTTGCAAATCACACACAATACACATAGGTAGCCTACAACCCCCCCCCCCCCCCACACACACACACACACAAACACACTCACACACAATCACTATTGAAGTGATACACACATCAGATTTCTTGACTCTCCTCTTGCGGTTATTGCATACAGTTTGCGGCACCCCAAATCTCATTGTCACCAACTTCGGTATTATATACTGCTACACTATTACACAACAGTTACACGGGTGCGACGTATTTGAGTTTCTTTGAGACGCTGCATTGTTAAAGAAGTGCTCCAGTTTCTGCAAGTTTTCCTCCGAAATCTCTGGCTGAGAACCATCCAGCCTTCCGGCAGTAAAGGCGAGGGCGGCCTGCTCGAAAGTCGTTGGTTGTGCGCTTCTGAACGACTCCATGCGCCTCTTGTCAGCTTCTTCGCCCAAGTCCTCAAAATCGTGCGCAATCACAGCAACTCTCTCCTGACCTATCATGCAAAATCAAACACGTGAATAAGAATGTAAACTTTCGTTTTTTACATTGTACTCTGCACGGGAAGTACTGCAGTGTTTTGAGCATCTAATATCTTCTCTCTTTTTTGCAAACAAATAATACAAAAATTTCGATTTCAGGTTCGTGCTTGACAATGCTTGAGGCACTGTTTTCGACATTATTTTGTACATAAGCATGTACGAACCATCAACATATACCTGGACTTCAGATATCATGGCATTTGAAAAGTATATGACATGTTTGTTTAATTTTTGTGCATCTGAGAAGATGGCTCGATAGCCCATAATTCAGATGCACTTGCTGGTCTTCTATGGGATCCAGTTGGATATAAGGCAGGACCATTTCACCGCGTTATGCACCTTGCTCTTATAGGCCTATAGCAATGAATGAATGAAGCAGGGCCGTGGCTTTATACTTGCATGCATGAGTTCTGACTCTATGACATACAGAAACTCCATTTTTACATTTAATTCACATGACAAAGTGTGTCGCCTCTTTATATTACTAGATCATGATGGGACGGTATGATATCACACATTGCTCAGTCAGATTTGGGACTCGAATCCGGGTCCTCTGGATCTGGAGACAGACGCGCTACTGGACTGAGCCAAAGGCAAAGCCACAGCACCAACCCTCATGAAGATTGTATGGTTATAGACCGTGACATCATCATTGCACCAAATCTCTTCCTCAGTTTGAATAGAAATTGCATCGAAACACCCCATCCCCGTCTCGAAGTACTAAAAAAAAAAAAAAAAAAAAAAAAAAATGACGCTGGAAAGTCGTGGGTTGAATTTAGAAAGTGGGCAGTTTTTTCAGAAAGTTGTGAACGCTTTTACGAATCCACTACGTAGCTCTCAATAGATCACCATTACTACATTTTTTTTTCCATTCATTTCCATTTATCTATAGAATATTCAAAACATTGCGTCTTTCAATCAGAGTGATACAGTCTTCACATAGACTCTATTCCCATACAGAGATGGTGACGGTCCTTCAAATTACAGGTCCCATCAGCAGCAAAAAATCCATAGAATGATACACGATTAATGAAACATTCTACTTTCAAGATTATCAATTCTGGCACCTTACAAGTGCTAGTATTCTGATCACGTGACAAAAAGTCTTGTTTCGGAACTCGTATTCGTTATGCATGTCTCAGACTTTGCCTGAAGTTATATGGAATACGCAAGTGATTCTTTTTTTTTTGCCTCCGCCACCAAGTGTCACCGGAGTCATTACTTAGTATGTTTTCGGGTTGTCCGTCCGTCCGTCCTTGATCCGTCCGTCCGTCCGTCATCAATTTTGTGGACAGCGTATCTAAAAAACTGTTTGAGGTATCGTAATGAAACTTGGCATGTATATGTATGAGTGGGTGAAGCTG
The DNA here is from genome assembly GCF_964275005.1 of Diadema setosum. NCBI lineage: Eukaryota > Metazoa > Echinodermata > Echinoidea > Diadematoida > Diadematidae > Diadema > Diadema setosum. The sequence continues at coordinate 5,869,163 of NC_092692.1, read as the reverse complement.
TGCCTATCAACTATTTGGCGCACATGCTCAAGGTCAAAGGTCAAAAGGTCAAGGTCAAATGCTCAAAATTTCACTATTTCCCCTATATCTATGCAATGCCTGGAGGTATTTTCTCGAAACTTGGTGTACACATGAACTACCAAATAAAGATTCCCCAGAGAGAGCTTCGGCTCATGAGGTCAAAGGTCAAGAAGAGTCAAAGGTCAAGTGAAAATGTTAAAATTTCACTTTTTTTCTCCATATCTCACAAATATTTCAAGGTATCTTCATGGAACTTAGTATTATGCATGAACTGACTGCAGTGATCATGTTGGGAATTTAGGGGTCATGGGTCAAAGGTCAGGGGGTGAAAGGTCAAGGTCAACTCATCAGACTGTCATTATTTTTCTTTTATCTACAATTATGCAATGCCCGCAGGATTTTTTTCTTGAAACTTAGTGTATGCATACATGACGCAACCCAATACAGATTCTCTTGGAAGTTTATTGCCTAAAGGTCAAAGGTCAAGTGAAAGTGCTAAATGTCACTTCTTATTTAAGCTTATAAAAGGGTCAAAAGTTGGGTACAAATCCTCAAATCCCCAAATACCTGCACTCTTAGACAGTATAGCCATTCATCCAAATAAACCTAGTTCAAGGATAGTGAACACTCAATGCATTTGTGATAAACATGTTATTTTAGTATTTTGCCAGTTATGTGAAGCTGTCATCGCACATTGTCAAGACATTGTGCTATAGACCTAGTCGGAGAACCATACATTATGGGGAGGCATACCAGTCGCCATAGCGACATTTCTAGTTCTTCTATACAATAAAAAGGAGTTTAATCATTCCAAAGTCGTGACGACATACAAGAAAATGTTCATCTCGGCAATTCAATCTATTCAATGATATCTTATACTCTCGCGTTATAATTGAGTCAAACAAAGCGATTACAATGTCGATGTTGGACATGTAAAAATCAGATTACCTAGCTTTTTCGTGCTGTAGCGCAAGTATTTGTTGTAGAGGGCATCATCAACATCCGTAATGGCGAACCTCCTGTTGTGAATAGAGTGGCATAGCAGCATGACGTCGACTTTTTTGTCTTCAGGAAATTTGTACTTGTCGATATTGTTGTAAGGCAGTGGATGGAACTCTACACTCTCGATCAAGTCTTGCCGCCTGTCCCTCAGTGTCTGGAGGTAGTGACGAAAGCCTGACACACTCTCCTCTTTTGAAGACGAGCATACGGATATCCTGATGCGACGTTGAGGACCTGGATGTAGTACAGAAATTCAAGAGATTCAAAAGACCACGTTAAATGATATTTTCAGTGTGACAAGTATCACCCCCTGGGTCCTATCCCTGCTATTCATTGTATTATATATATGTGACCCTGCATCACAAAACCAACAAAAAGTCGCAATACATGGATTTTTTGGTTGAGGACAGGTTCTGAAAGAGCAGACTCTAAGCTTTAAAATGATGTATAACTCAATTCAAAAGGACTCTTCTAACCTATCTAAATATTGGAAAGAAAGCACACACTCTGGAAAAGTGTGAACTGAGAAAAGAGGCTCTGAAGTTACAGGGTCTATTCAAGCGCTTAATCTTTACCAAGCCGTGCTAGCTGTGTCATAAAAGGGACAAAACATAGGTTGTAAACCACCGGACCAACAACAACGAAGGGATTATCAGATTTAGGTGAAATTGAGCATGTTCGCAATTTTCAAATCAGTTACCTCATCCTTTCAATAGTTATTAGACTTGTAAGTGAAGAGTGTGCAAAGGATTTCAAGAAATGAAAAGCAGCCTGTGAGACATACCTGATCATTCTACTCTCCCCCCCCAAAAAAAAAAAAAAAAAAAAAAGAGGGGGGGGGGGTTGTAGAAAAACTGCTTAAAACCCACTTTCCCATTCATGTTAAGATCCCAAACTGAAGAATAATGTAGAAGAAGGATAACTCTCTCAGAAAATAAGAAAAACTCAAGATTGACTTGGTTGAACCATTTCACCCTTTTTGAGTCCTCACATAAAATCGAGGGGTGCGACTTTTTGTTTGTTTTGTGATGCACGGTCACACACACACACACACACACACACATATATATATATATATATATATATATATATATATATATATTTACGATGAAGGTGACTGAAGAGAATGCTTAATGCTTACAAAAACAAATAACAAGACGGGGTCTGTGATTGACAACACAGACTTTATGTGACAGTACATGGAGTTTGAGATACCAATTCATGATTTTGAACATGAATCATTGATGATAAAACTTTTCAAAATATACTCGGAAGTCAAATGCCATACATATAGGACAGATCAAATTATCCTTTTTGTTTTTGTTTTTTGTTTGTTTGTTGTTTTTAAGACCGGCATGTTGTTCATTTCTCCCCAGTACGGTGGGACCTCTGTGGCGTGAACATGGTGCAGAAGACAACGTACAATGTACCTTCTTTGCTATGCATTGTGCCGTACGTCGAACCGGTACCTTGTGGGCAGTCTGGGCCTACTTTCTGTGCCATTTCAGAATGGTTCCTGCAACTGAGAGAGTCAGAACAGAAGTTTTCAGTTCAACAGAAGCAGAATAAGTATTAAAGGACAAGTTCACTTTCATAGACATGTGGGTTGAGTGAATGCAGCAAAATTAGTAGAACACATCAGTGCGAGTTTGAGCAAAATCGGACAATCCGTTCAAACGTTATGAACTTTTGAAGTTTCTGCTCAGTCACGGCTGGATGAAAAGACTACTATAGCTTGTGATGTCACATGAGTACAACGATATAAATAAAGAATAAAGAAAAATCAACACATTTCTATTTTTCTCGCAGAACAAAAGAACACTTGACTTCTCTCTTTCAGAAGGCAGGGGGAATAATATCACCCTTAACATACATCAGTAGCAAGTCGAAGAAATATGCACTTTATTCAAAAAGTAAAGTTTTGTGAATTAATTTTCCTTTTATTTTCCTTCTTATAGTTGTATGCATGTGACATCATACACTGTAGTAGTCTTCTCTTCCGGCAGTGACTGCTTAGAATATTCGTAACTTTTGAAAGGATTGTCCTATTTTCCTCAAACTTTCACTAATGTGTTCTACTAATATTGCTGCATTCGCTCAATCCTTATTTATATGAAGGTGGACTTGTCCTTTAAGAAGCCTACCTAGAACATGTGGTGACTTGAACACACACACACACACACACAACACACACACACACACACACACACACACACACACATGGACCAATGGATATCATTTCACACAATACAGCACATGGCTGTACTCTTGCAGATCGTTTGTTTGGGAAAATTCATTCCCTTTCTCCCCCTCCTTCCTTCTCCCTTCCTCTCTAGGCCACTCTTTGTCTCACCTCTTCTTTTTGTTACTTTAATCTCTCTTTTCTGGCGGGGGAGGGGTGCCTCAGACTGAGAGAATTCCTCATTCTATAGAAAATATAACTATAACAGAATATTGATAGTAAAGAGAGCGTGTTTTCTTGATTTCAGTGGAACACAATAATTGTCATTAGATACCTGTTATGTATAAGAGAATGTATACTTGTATTCACCTTGTTCACCCAGTCTGTTTATACACAAGAAATTGTGTATTTATCATGTGTATTTATAGCTGAGGATGCATGTTTGCCAAACAATTCAAGAATATGATTAAATATCTGTCAGGCGACTGCACCTATTTCAGTAAAACAAAAAACAAAAATGAAAACAAAATGAAAACAAATTTTCTGTTAAAAAAAAGAAGAAGGAATTTCCGTCTTTCAGTTAAACGTAATCATAAATCCCGACAGTCCTGCATGTATTGAACGGTGATTATCGTCTAGTCATGCATGAAGCCCAAGAAAACAAATCGATCAACATACACATTTATATCTAGCTAAATTTTCTACGAGAAATATATGACCTTGAAAAGTGTTTACTTTTTCTGCTGAGTACATATATATATATATATATATATATATATATACATATACAACATTCATATGTTCATGTAGGGCCCGTATATACCATACTATCATAATCTCCAAACACACACACGGACAACAAACAAATTATCAAGCCATGCAAGCACAGTATTTGCAAACATTGTTTGAGGCGACTTACTCGAAGATCTTTTATTTTTCTTCGGGTGCGACGCAGATAACAGCTTAGCTGGTCCAAGAAAGTAGGGTCTTATTGAATTGTCGCACAAGCTGCCTCAAATCTTACGAAGACTGTTTGTCTGTATAGTGTATGTGATAGCAACAGTACGCGTGAATGAAAACGCAAAACAGACGTGTGAAAAATACTCTTTCTCTGATTTAATAGAGTGGAATACATTCTAGGGCGATGGATGTCAAAATGGATCCCACCTTCACTGCTTCAATGTGCACTTGGTAAAAATCACCACGGTGTAATTACGACCCTCCGAAGCCAATGCAATAATAGTACACCAGCATTGTCTTGTCATTCACTATTCGCTTCCTCTAACGTTTTTAGTTTGTACTGCCGTGCACGATACGTCTTACAAATCACTGGAAAAGCTTGGCTTCATTATTAGTGAAGCATGAAGTCTCCTTTATGGCACTAACGCAGGTAGGCTTTACATCGCTCTGGGTCTTACACAATAGCAGGGAGGCCACCTCCCTGGTCTAATACAGTCAGTACTTTAATACCATGAACAATACGTCTACGTTCTGGGTGCAGTAAACCGTCAACGTCCCCGAAATTCATGATTTTTTTTTCTATTCCTACCCAGACGAGTAACAATAAACCAGGTTATTTACCTGCTCTCTCCGAGTGAGTTTCTTATGCAGAATTTCACCGAGCATTCATCACTTTTTGTACGAACATGCACGCAAATAGAATAGGTTCCTGCATTGTACATACAATGAAAAGTCCTGAGACCAAACGAAGACGATAACACGGTAGAGATCTTTTTTTTTTTTTTTTTCTAGTTTTGATCCACGACGAGCGGAGAGCTAGAGAGACGTGCGTGCGTGCACCTGACGGTAAAGTTAGGGGATTCCCCAAACGACGCCATTTTGCTTTGGTATTCCCAAATTTAGTCTTTTCCCAGACTGCGATGTTTGTACCTTACATGTTTGTGTTCGTTTATACATGTATTCTTCATGGCATTTGTTTTGTTTGTTTTGTTTTTCAGACCGAATGTAGGCCCTGTGATATACTTATCAATATGTCATAGTCAAATACGGTTTTCAAGGCGTGTTGTTACCATTAACCCGCCACCTAACCGCTCACCGCCCCATCAAAATAAGAAAGAAAAAAAAAAGACACAGTAAGACTCACAAATAGCACAAATAGAATAGACCACATCTAGCACAAACGCATGCAGTGTATATTCAAAGTCAGGTACCGGGTAAGACGTCAAGGCCGAATTTGTTATTTGCTAAGGCCGAGTTGCCTTCCAAATAGTCTGAATTGGCGCGTCACCATACTCGAACAGAGGAGGGCATGCAGATTTCAGTGAAGACATAATATAGTAAGTATATGGATTTAAGTGATTTCGATTTTGCACGCGATACTAACTTCGTATCAGTCGCTTTCTCTCTCAAAGCATGCATCGGTGTAACTGCGACCAGCCCGAACGCGGGGTTAGCATCGGTGCATGGCGTGCACAGGGTCCGCAGAGCCTAAAAATTTGTGTCATTACGAGATAAACACGGCGTATGGGTGGAATACTGTTGTTTGATTATATAGGCCCTACGTACTGTAAGGCTGAGTTACGTGCAACCAGCTGCCAGAAATTCGGCTTGAATCTTATTTAGGCTTAATGCCAACAACGACCATTAGAATAGAGATTTCGGAATTTTACGATATTGCGGCTAGTAAGAAAAAATCTTCCGGAGTTCTTTTACTCGAGCCCAATGACATGTCATGGTGTCAATTACTTTAGTGTTGGTAGGCCTATCACAGCTAAAGCAATCCCGGCTTCTATGAGTCTTCCGCTGCGGTCAGTATACACACTACCAATGCATAGGTTTCTTATCATAGCAAAATAATTTGCAGAAAAGTAGTACGTTCGTATTTACGCGGCATTGTATCATGTATCATTGTCACAGGTACGTGGTCATTTAAAAATGGTATGTATAATTATAATAATGTATCCGTACAACCCAGACTTATTAATTGTGACCGTGCACCACAAAACAAACAAATGTCGCACCCCTTGATTTTACATGAGGTCTCAAAACAGGTGAAATGGGCCAACCATGTCAATCTTGCATGAGTTTTCATATTTTGTGAAAGAGCTATCTTTCCTCTACACTACGTGTATATAAGTAGTTTGGAGTCTTTACACGAATGGGAAAGTGTGTTTTGAACAGTTTTTCTGCAAACCATTTTTGGGGAGACCATAGAATGATCAGATAGAATGTATTAGACTCCTTTTAATTTCTTTTGAATCCTTTGTACTTTCTTCACTTTCAAGTCATATAACTTTTGAATGGATAATTATACTGCTTTGTAAGATGGCGTTAATCATGAACAGAATGTGTTGATAGAACATCCTTGATTTCCGCTTAATCTGATGATCCCTTCATTTTGTCAGTTTGTTACTCCGTTGGTTGACATCCTGTGTTTTGTCCCTTTCATCTCACAGCTAGCGCGGCTTGGTGAAAGATTAAGTGCTTGAATATACCTTGTACCTCAGAGCCTCTTTTCTCAGTTTACACTTTTTCAGAGTTTGTTTTCTTTCCAGTATTTAGGTAGGTTAAGGGAGTCCTTTGATTGAGTTATACATCATTTTAAAGTTTAGAATCTGCTCTTTCAGAATCTGCCCTTAACTAAATATCCATGTCTGGCGACTTTTTGTTGGTTTTATGATGCTGCGTCACAATTGGTGTTTTTAGAGCCTGCTTTGTAGAGCTATATTGCTTTTTAATGTTTAATGTGGCCGTAATTCGGAGTAGGGCCTATGTAATATAGGCATACATTACAATATAGAATATACAATGAACAATATAGGAATACATAGGAATAAATGCAATGCACATTTATTTATGCGTTTATAATTATTATGTGTGTATATGCTATTTATAAGCATGGAAATATTTTTTGTTATATAATGTAGACCTATAGCACAAAGTCTACCTGCTGGACCTGAAAGAGATCAGCCATGACTTTGGCGCTAAATTGTCTTCTTGAAAATTGTTTCATAGGGGTTTTGTTTGTTCTTTATCTTTTTTTTTTTTTTTTTTTTGCTGTACCTTATGTATAATTAAAACGGCGTATCTCATTGTTTTGTGTTTACATCCGTATTCAATTTGGCAGCATGGCAGAGATAACATCAAAACCAATCCTCTGAAGATGTCATACGCTAATTCATCAACAAGACAACAGGAAAGAACACGGCAACAGGTATTATA